>NW_007728091.1:24196-54998 GCF_000696425.1 Galeopterus variegatus | reverse complement strand
GATGAAGGATGTTAATAAGGAATCAGAACCAACAGTAGAGTGCGCCGCCGCGCTTCCCAAGCGGCGCACTATCCAGTGCGCCACCGGGCCAGCCCAACTGCCAACACTTTTGATTTTTGCCCAGTGAAACTAATTTCAGGCTCCTCCTCATGATAGTAAATTTATGTTGTTTTAAGCCACCAAGTTGGTTGTAATTTGTTGCAGCAACAATAGGAAACTAATAAAGAGACTATAAGAAACCAATAAGACATAATGCATGCCCAAATATCTGATTCTATTAATGTGCAATGAACAATACCATCCCCACAGATAAAGTGATCAGTGTAAATATTAGAACTAGAAGATTTGGTGTACTTCTCAAGAGCCCATGTCTTTGCTTTTAGGAAACTATCTAAAGTAAACATAATGTCTTTTTTAATCTATAGTTTTTATTTAATTTTAACTTAATCTTAATTGAATTAAAGTCAACAAAAATGTGTAAAGAACCTTTGAGCAATACCTAGTCTATTGAATGACAGTGGAGTATGAAACCACAAAAGAACACATTTTTCTGCATTAGGGAAGCTTTCAGTTTAGTAGAAAAGATAGGTACAAAAATATGCAGACAAGGAAATGACATATGGGATTTATATTTAAATAAAATACTATGAGCTTATAGATTAGAAGACTCAATTTACTGAGAAAGGACTTACCATGATGGCTAGATATTGCAAGAAGTGGTAATGTCATAAAAAAGGAGTAGGTAAGGATGTTGAAAATCTGATTAGAGGTAGCCAAAAAGTAAGTGAGGGGGAGGAAGTATTGACAGTGTAGAAACATTATTCTTTCAATTTGTTTCATTGAGCTCTTTTACAATAATTTTTAATCTGGAATTCCATTCAGCTTATAACCATAGCTACTGTCTTTATAATCTGGAAGTCACCATCCCTTCTGTCTCCTCAACACCTTACAATCTTACACTTCCCTCACAATCACAGCCAACCCTGTTGGGAGAGCAGTCAATGATTGGAGCCATCAATTTCTCACTTTTACTTTCTCTGAAACTCGCTGCAAACTTAGTTTAACACCCACTGACACCCTGTAACTGCCCTAGGAAAAGATCATCCCACATTTAATGAAACTTAACTTACTGGAGTGAACCAAAAGTTGAACTCTCCTCTCCTTTTGGCCCTTCAGACCTCTTCCTGCTTTCTTGGTTTCATTCTTTGACTCAATGTCCTGTCCACTACTTGCTCTAGTTACCTTAGATTATCTCAAAAGCCCCTCGTGGCAGACACACGTGGTGTGTAGCCCACACTCCACTGGTTTCTTCTTAAGGGTCCTCGGCACTGGTTCTCCAGCTTCTCTGTGCTTTGCCCCTAATATTCATCATGTGTACCCTTCTTCAGAAAACTTCCCCAAGGCTATTGGAGGCACTTGGGCCTCAAATGCAGAGATCCAAAAGTACTCCAGAGTACATGTACCCCTGGAGCAGCCTACAGCCAAGACTGACAGATACAGAAGGAAGACAACCCGTGTCCTTTGTACTGAGGTGAGACAAATGCTGAGTCGTCATTTAATACTTTTAGGCAAAGTACTGGGACAAAGGCCAATATTTGTACCCTCATGTGGTGTTTTCCTTTTCCCCATCCTGCTTCTCTCTCTCTCTCTCCCACACTGACTTCCACTAGGAGCATTTTCTTAATAAATCACTTACATAGGAATCCTGATCTCAGGGCCTGCTTCTGGGAGAACCTTCTCTAAGTCACTCCACACACAATAGATTGTAATATACCCTATGTCACGCTACTCTCCAAAAGCATCTTGAATCCTGAGTTTTCTGCTGAAGAAGCTGCAAGGACTGGACATCAGAATATCTGGGAGGTGTCTCTGTTTGTCCACTGACAACTCAAGTTTAACACAGCACAAACTACACTCCTTGTGACTTACTCTTCCTCTCGAACACTGTTCTTACTCTATATTTACTATTTTTCTTAGCTAAAAGTGAATTCAATAGCAAGAGTATAAAATTAAGCATGATTGAGGTTAATATGAAAAAAATTGCATACCAAAAAATTCTATACATTGCCAAAAATGTGGCTCTGAGCCTTACAGTAGCCAGCAGTTACATAATTTAGTATCTATAAGTTAAAAATTAATCTGTTTCTTTTTTAAAATTCAAGTATATTTGAACTAAAAAGTAATTTTCTGAATGTCCTCATTAAGAAAACACTACAGACTAGTAATAAATATATCATCCACAATATTCTTGCCAGAAATACTGGAATGATTTTTTAAAAGCTGATGCTGATATTTTTTACATGAAACTTAAATGTACCAAAAAGGGATTGAAATTTATTACACAAAACCTATCCTATTCTTTTTTTTTTTTTTTTCCTGACCGGTAAGGGGATAGCAACCTTCTTCACGGTGATATCTGCACCACTCTCAGCCAGTGAGTGCACCAGCCATCCCTATATAGGGTCCGAACCTGCAGCCTTGGCGCTACCAGCACCGCACTCTCCCGAGTGAGCCACGGGCCGGCCCAAGCCTATCCTATTCTTGAGGACGTATGATGCACCCACTACTGTTCTAGTTGCCTGGGATATACTAGTAAACAAACAGACTATAAAAACCTCTGACTTTGGAACTTATATCTTAATGGGAAGAGACAGACAATAAACAATAAAAATCGGAGCAATTAAATAAGTAGCATAGTATGTTCTAAGGAGATGAGTGCTATACTCAAAGAAAAGAGCAAGGTAGAAAAATCAGGAGTGGGTGGGTGTGTTTGGGGTGAGGCTTCAATGTTAGATGGAAAAGTTAAGCAGCACTCATTGAGAAGATGCTATTACAGGGAAAAATGGAATGTGGTGAAGAATCAGCTATGCAGTTATTTGGGGAAAGATCATTCCAGCCAGAGAGAACAGCCAGAACGAAGGCTATTTCTGGAATGTTTGAGGAGGAGCCAGGAGGCCAATGTGGCTGAATTGGGGCAAGAATGGATGAGGGTTGTAGGATATGAGATGAGAGCAGTAACGGGAGCCAGATGAGGCAGGTTCTTGCAGACCATGGAAAGTACACTGGCTTTTACCCAGGGTGAAATGCAGTTATTGTAGGGTTTTGAGCTGAGAAGTGCAATGGTATATGCATTTCACTTAAATGGGCCACTTTCACTGTTGTGTTGAAAATAGAAGAGAGAGTGAGTAAAAGAAGCCATGAAACCAGTTAGGAAGTAAGTGCCATAGCACAGAGAAAAATGGTGGCTCAACCAAGGTAAGTAGTGGAGGTGATGAGAAGTGATTGGATTCTGGCTGTGTTTTCAGGGTTGAGTCCATAATATTTCCACAAAATTGAATATATGATGTGACAGAAAGAGAGAAATAAATAAAACTCTAAGTTTTTGGCTTGAACTAATATAAAGACTGAGTTACCATCAACCAACATGGGAAAGGTGGAACAAGCGGAGGCAGATTGAGTTTGAAATGTCTATTAGACATCTGCAAGGGTTGTCAAGAAGACAGATGAATATGAGTCTGAAGACTTTTGCTGTGTAGGATCACTAAGAAAACAGAAAATAATTAAAGACAGACCTGAGGGCCACAGGAGAGGTAGACCAGTAAGAGTTTGATAAGAAGCAACCAGTGACATAGGAGAAAAAACAGAAAAATGTCATAAATGGGAAGCCAAGTGAAGAAAATATTTCAGAGGAGAGAGTGATCAACTAAACCAAAAGTTGCTCACGTGCCCAGTAAGATGAAGATTAAAAAACTTTATCATCGGGTTCAGCAACATGAAGTTTACTGTTGACATGGGAAATTCATATTTGATAATGTGGTGGACATGAGAAACCTGACTGGAGTGAGTGTTAAGAGAAGAGAGGAACAGAAGAAACAAAACACTATCACACTTTATGTGTAGATAAGTACTTTATAACAGAATATTACCAGTTCCTCCTTCCTGTCCCTTGTCACACTGCTGGCATTCATTTCAATGCTATAACATTACATGCTATAATCACTCATGATGATGTTACTATAATTCTTTTAAGAAATTATGTTTTAGATTAATTAAAAATAATAAAAATGAGATATTTTATTTTACCTTCATTTATTCCTCCTCAAACACTCTTCATTTCTTTATATAGATCCAAGTTTCTGACTGCATCATTTTCCTTCTACTGGAAGAACGTATTGTAACACATTCTTTCAGGAAAAGGTTTGCTAGCAATAAGTTTCTTGATTTTTGTTTTTTGAGAAAAGTTTTATTTCTCCTTCTCTTTTGAAGGATGATTTCACTGGATATAGAATTCTAGGTTGGTGGATTGTTTCTTTCAAAGCTTCAAATAACTCACTCCATTCTCTTCTAGTTTGCATTCTATTTTATACAAAGTCTTTGTTCCTCTGTAAGGAAGGTATGTTTTTCCTTTATCTTCTTTCAAGAATTTTGTTTTAATCCTTGCTTTGTTTTTCACAATTTGAATACGAAAAGCCAACATATGGGTGTGGTCTACTTTTGTTTGTAGGATTTGTCCTGCTTGGTATCTCTGAGATTCCTTATGTTTGTTATTGATTTTGGAAAGTTCTTGGCCATTAATATCTCAAATATTTTTTTTTTTTGCTTGTTCTATCATTTCCCTCTAGTATTGTAATTGCATGTATGTTACAACTTTCAAAATTGTTGCACAGTCTTTAGGTGTTCTGTTCAGTTGTTTTTGTTTTTCTCTTTGCATTTAAGTTTGGAAAGTCTTTATTGACTTACCTTCAAGTTCTTTGATTCTTTCTTTGGATGTTTTAAGCCTACTGATGTGTCTATCAAAATAATTCTGCATTTCCATTACAGCAGTTTTTTTTTCTTTTTTTAATTTCTAGCATTTCCTTGATTCTCCTTTAGCATTTCCATCTCTCTGCTTATATCACCAATTTGTGCTTGCATGTTGTCTGCTTGTTCCATTAGACTCTATAACATATTAATAAGAATTATTTCAAATTCCCTATCTGATGATTCTAACATATGTGTCACAGCTGAGTCTGGTTCTGATGATGGCTTTATCTCTTCAGAGTATGTTTTTGATTGCCTCTCAGCATGCTTTGAAAAAATTTTTTTTGTTAAAATCAGGAACTGTATCTAATAATAGGAATTGAGATAGATAGGGCTTTAGAGAGCTAAAGGCCTTTACTGTAAGGATTTGTGTCCTTTGGGGCAGGAGTTGCTCTTTGTTTCATATTTGTTATAGCTATAGATTCCAGAGGTTTTTAATCCCTCTAGTGACCTTTTATCTCCCCTCTTTACTTGGAGCTTCCCTAAGTATTGCTGCTTCGTAAGAGGTGTGTCTTATAGCTCTTTCAGCTATAATCAATTGTTAATACATTGAAGCCCTGTTGGTATGATGGTATGCTGATATGATCTTCATTGTGGGGTGCTGTAGAGAGAAGAGTTTTATTCTTCTTCTCAATCTCTTAGTGGACTTACGTCTTGGGCTGAGATCTTTACAAGTGTTTCTCCTATGGTATAGATATTTTTGTCACCCTAGCCTCTACTCCCTTCCCTGACAACAGAGTTCCAGTCTGTTTTCTTAAAGGATTAATCCCCCTGTGATATATTTTTTTTTCTTACCTTAGGTGAGAGAGAAAGGCTAGAGGGGGCTGGAGTAAGAAGAATCCCGTTCCCCCAGATGGAATAAGGCCTTGGCAAAGTCTTCTGCCATGAAGAGGAAACCTTTGTTGTGAAGAAGGGGAGAAGGCCCTGGGCAACACTCTCGAGGAGCACTTCCGCCCCCCCCCGCCAGAGCCACAGGGGGATCTTGCTCACAGTAAGAACCTGATGGGGTTCCTAGACGTAAAACACTCTGACCCCGGGAATTTCTCACTCTCAAAGTAGTTCACACTTAGCCTCTGGTAATTTGTCAAAATTACAATATAAATATCACTATTGGTTTATGGCTCCTGCAGCTTTTGCTTCGGGTAAGCAGACTTCAGTTGTATCTTTCTAGACAAACTTGTCTCCAAAATTCAGAGTGGTGATTTGCCCTGCAATTCAGTTCTCTGATGGGTCCAAGTTTTTATCAAAAATCATCGATTTTCAATTTGCTCACCTTTTTCTTGTAAGGATTGAATAGATGACTTCCATGCTCTTTACATGTTGGAGTAGAAACAAGAAGTCACCTACCTGACTTTTTAATCTTCAAGACATTGATTTATAATTTTAAATAAAACAGTCAGGACTGTCTTCACCAAGAAGGTAACATTTGAGTAAAGATCTAAAATACAATAAAGATGAGAGTCAAATGCAGATCTGGGAATGAACATCCAGAAAGTTTTGGGTTGTACTCTGTGAGAGAATCTTTAGAAGGCTTTCAACAGAATGATGGCATGGTCTCATGTGTTTTAAAAGCATCATCCTGGCTCCTGTAGAGATTAGACTAGAAAAGAATAAGGACAAATGTGGAGAGACCAGTCAAGAAATGCAGTAATCCTTAGGCAAGATTTTGGTGACACAGACCAGTGTAGAAATGGAGGACATAGGAGAACTGTTCAGATCGAAATAATTGGTTTGCCCCCAAAGATAGGATGCTTTCTGAACTACAAATCCGACTAAATCTCACCTATTATTAAAGTCATTTAACATCTCTCCGTTGTGTTCCAGTTTCCTTCTTAAGGCATCCAGGTACTCTCCCAGTCACTGTGGCTTCACATTTAACACTGGCCTACTTCTCTAGCCCTAGCCCTGTACCACCTTGAGCCTTCTGTATTATTTATGCTGAAATCTTTGATACTCTACTGAGATGCCGCGCTGTCTCAGGATTTAGCATATTTAGATCACCATTTCTTTTGTTTGGAATTTCCATTTTCCATCCCGTCAGAGATTTGACCCCTAATGATAATTAAAAATTCAGTTTAGATGTTAGCTTTTCTAGAAAATCTTCTCAAACCATTCCTTTGTACTCACTCCTCCCATGTCGGGGGAGACTGTCTGTGTTTTATGATGCCCTCTAATACTGGGCTTATTTCATTGTGCTGCAAGTGTCAGGCTACATGGTGACCCCTCACATGACTGACTACCTTTGCCATTAGAGTAAACAGAGACCCTGTATTTTGCTTTTGAGTGGTACTAAGAGTCTACACACTCAATATTCATTAACAGGATAAAAACTGATATTGTTTGTTTTTTCATTTTTGTTTGTTTTGTTTTGAATTTTGAAGTCTGGAGAGCTCGACAAGTTTCGGAAAGTCCCTGTAGCATGTAATTAATTTCATTATTCTATGAGGAAAAATAAAAGTCAATAACTAGACACTCATTTGTCAGCACCTGTTGTTTAACAATGATAAAGGCAATTTCAGTTTTAGAAGAGTAAGAAAAACTCACACGTGCAGTTTTTGAAGAAACTAAAATCTCAGACATGTTATTAGAAGGTAAAAATCAATAGCACACGTTCCACCACATTTTCAATTGTTGTTTCTTCCTAAATATTAATGCAGCATTTTATTTTGGACAATTTATTCTACTGGTATTGATTTACACTCATAGTTGAAGATAAACAGCCATAACCAATCCTAGTTTTTTCTGTTAAAATAGAATATTCTAATGTTTTTCTTGTAATCAAATAATCCTATGAAATAATGGAGGATTGTGCAGAAAGGCCAATAAAGTCATGTATTACCTGAAAAATAGTGTGGTTTCGTATTTTAGAGAAAGAACTGCCCTTCTTTAACAACAGTAAGCCTTCTTTAACAACAGTAGGATAAAATTTGTCTACAAAAACCATAATCTAGAACAGGCCAAATGAAAATTATGTTTAATCTTCAAAATGAAACGTCTAGATACCAGCTAGCTCAGGTGCTGAAAATCAGTTAAAATCCAAAAGAAAATTCAATAGATGTCAAAAACAGAGCAATTTTAAAAGAAACTTTATCTTAATGAAAAAACATGTTCATATTGTGTAATACTTGTTAAGGCCAAATATGCTGCAAAAATTACATCAGTAGCTAGAGCCTGTTCTTTCACAAACAAGGAATAGATATAGATACAGATATAGATCTATCTATCTATCATAGTTGCAGGACGCCAGAAGATAATCAGAATGCATTGTACTATGTCCACGATGAACTTGAACTTCAGTGGTTCTGATTTTGTAGCGAAACTGCACGTGTAAAGGCTTGAGTTCCTTTAAGAAGAGAAAAATACATATTCTTCATGTAAGAAAGACTGAGAAAAGAGGAGGGGCTCTCTCTGACTTGAAATGAAACTCTGAAAACCTGAACTTTAGATGTTATCTACCATTCAGAAAATGTATTGCTATATTTCCCATATTTCCAGGTGAGGAAATGGAGAAGAGTTTTGGTAGAATAATCTACAAAAATGTGCTCAAGAGTCTTATCTTCTTTTTAGTGCCCTGGCACCAGTATAAACCCTCACACAACTCTGGAGCTAGACAGAGTTGCTGGGAGATTGGGTGGGTATAAAGACAAACGTGAGGCTTTGCTTGAGACATGTCTCTTGACTGTGCCCACTGATTGTATGTATCAAGGCAGACACCTTATATCTAAGGTATTTTGGTGGTAGTGATTCTGTTGCTATCTGATCCGAAAGCAGAAAGGCATATCCCTTTTGTATGCCCAAGAAATTAATAAGATGCAGCATGTTATAATGTTGACCAGTGGAGAATTTGCACAAAATTAAATACACATTTAATGACTAACAGACAAGCTCAATATTTGCATATTTGCAATGGAATCTGGCATATTAACTTGTCTAGAAAATGGTCTATAAAATGCATACATACTAATTTTACTTATATTATTTTTAATTATACAAGAATGTATAACTTTTTTTTTATAATGTTTAGTCAACAGAGATAAAGAGCTCTCATTGATTAACACCCCCAAGAACAGCCCCAGAGCAAGAGTAAGTATTCTTATCACTTTTTACACACACATATGAATACGTATAAGATATATACTTTGTGCATTTTATATAACAAATATCAATCAGTACATAATATTCTTTAAGTTGCTCTTTTTTCTTTTCCACATGGTTGATAAATCTTTCCAGGTCAGGGCATACAGATGCAGCTAATGCATTTTTGCTTAACTGTTCAGTGGTATTTTGTGCAGTGGATCATCTATGTTCATCTAAACATTCCACTGTTTATGGTTATTTAGATAGTTCAGTTATTTCTTTTTCCTTCTTTCCTTTCTTCCCTCCTCTCTTCTTTGCTTTCCCTCAACATTTTTTTTTTCAAATACCACAATGCCACCACAACCATGATCTCTCTACAAATAAAGCTGAGAGGGAAAATTTCTGGATTAACGGATATACACATTTACATTTTTATAAATATTTTCTAATTACACTCCAAAACCTATATCAAATCATACCTTCTTTGACAATGTATAAGAACAGTAATTCCTCCTCAACCCTAACAACACTCGATATTATTAAGTATCCAGTGTATAAAATACGTATCTTATTGTTACCTACATTTACTCTACTCTCATGAATAGAAAAGTTGAGTATCTCCTCAAATGTTTATTGGCCATTTGTACAACCTTGGCATTGTATAAATATTAAATAAGTGAATGATTAAATTACTACTTTTAGAGGGCTAGAGAAATGAGAGTTAATCACTGACATCCAGAAAAATGAAAATGTTTCCCTGGCATTATGATTATAGTCTTATTATGCCAAACACAGAAATTGAATAGAGCTGCCTTACTTTTATTATGTGTAGAGAGGTAATTTATGATTCCTGTTTAACAATTGAAGTACATATGAGTTTACAAGCCCACTAGGTATCAAAACTCATCCCAGTTATATTTATCTTCGTTTTGAATGTGTGGCATTGTAGATTTAGCATCTGTAGTTTAGTGTATTATACCACTATTTATTATATTTAGTTGTAAATTAGGCTCATGGGTGGAGGTGGTTGTGTGCATGTATATGTGTGTGTGTATTTTTAACCTTTAAAAATCATGTGTAGTTCACATTTATCTCATCTCCTTTATCCTGATCACCCCTCAATTTCCCCATTTCCCTTTCAACTCTTGAGCACCGTTTCCTCCTTTTCTAGTCACTTCGTATCACCATAACATGCTTTCAGAGTCTTTATTTACACTAGGATTTAAATTATTACCTCTTTCAACAGTACTTTATTCTACCAGTAATCGATGTCTTAAGATAAATGACAGAAATTCCAAGTGACAGAATTTCTAAAATCAGTTCATTAGAGAGAAGGTGGCATATTTCTGATCAGCAGGGACAGTTCTAAAACTAATACCTAAAACATTAAATAGGCAATTATCCAGTACTGAACTAATTGGATTTGGTCATTTAACTGACACAAGCATAGCTAACTTAGAATGCACAAGGTATTGTACTGAACCCCTTAAGTGAAATTTTTTTATTTAATTCCCATAGCATCCCTATTTTCCTCTTTAAGAGATTAGGAAACTGAGGCTTAAACACATGTATTCAAAGAAAAATATGTATAAAATAGGCATTTTGTAACTAACATAGAGCTACTCTTCAAAGCTAACCTTTGTTGGTGGTCGTGTGTGATGTTAGGACACTGCAGATGCTCATAAGATCAAGGAAACTTTTGTAAACACTCCTGAACATTAATAAGTGTCCCAACTTTAAGTACACTTACATAAACAACTGGAATAAAGGTTATTTTCAAATCATGCCCACGCTATTATTTCAGAACATTTATTGAGTTCTTTTGGCATTGCATTCAGAAAGGAACAAAAGCATAATATAAAAACCAACAACACACTAAACTGAGAGGATCTTGATCTTGAAGGATCCAGCAGAGAAAAGGAAAGTGCCATAAAGCATGTGGCATATCTGATGTCAAATTTCTTCATATAAGGACATTGCTATAAAATGTAAATATCTTCAAAGGATTAACCCTTCAGCATCAGAAAATATGCACACTTTTCAAAGGAGGTGAAGCATTTTCTAATCTGAACATCTTTAAAGAGGGGAAATCAATAAATGGCATGAAAAACTTCAAAGCAGGACCTCCTGTCAATGACAGAAGTTCCTCAGCAATGCGGAGGCTTTGAAGGAGGACTCCCAGTGCTGGGAAACCTTTGAAGTGACTGAAAACAGACATTTATAATTACGGAAAGGTGCAGTGTCCAGCAGGGATAGTACAAAGACACGTCTGAGGTAGGTACAGGCAGAGATTGGGAGGTGGCGGGGACACTGACCTTGCAGCCTCCCAACCTAAAAGCCTTTCGGGTCAACTCAATAATCATATGTAAAATGGCAAGTGTGGAGTGAGAACAGTGGCAAGAGGGTAAAATCCAAATCATTTAAGGTCTCACATTTCAAAAAAGAAAGAAAACCCTCAGCACCCACAAAGCGGATCTTAATACACACCGCCTGTGCGGTTTTTGTGCAGCTGCCTGATCTATTAAGCTGTTATCAACACTTAGCTTTCTACAAACAAGTGTTGTGTAAGTGTGAAAAAGTCTCAGAATCAGCATCTCTAGTTCCTTCAGTTCTCAAGTCTATGAACTGAAGTCTTTTTAAATGTAGTTATTATGTATATCAGATAATGTTCTAACAGATAAAAATGGTTAAAGTCTATTACTCAACTGCTGTTTAATTTGAGTGAAAACTATCCGAGCCAATAATTTGGTATCTAATTTCCAGAACTCAATTGAAGACCTTTTTGAATGCCATAATAGATGGAATGAACACTAAAATGGGCATCAAAGGCAACCTAGGCAAGTCAAAAGAGGTCAACTATAATGTTTAGTCCCTAAACTAGATTTCTTTTTTGCCTTATTTTGCTTGACATCCGGCGCTGGGGAGTAGCGAGCTAAGGCATCATCCTGCTGCTTGGGGCTATTTGTAAAGGAATGTGCTTTCCCCAAATGGTTCTTTTATCCATCAAATATTTACTGAGCATAAAAATGGTCTAGGTATTCTGTGTACTTGGGGAACAGTGCTGTGCACACACACTCTGTCATTGCAGAGATTACAGTCTAGAGAGCAACACAGGCATTGACCAATAATCAAACAGAAAAATGTAAATTACACTATGATAAGGGCTTTAAAGAAAAGGCACGTGAACGACCTAGCATGTTCTGAAGAACAGGTAAGCTTCCTGAGGAACTGACAGCTGGGCTGAGATCCAAAAGTCAGCAACCAGGAGAGCTTGGGGGTGGAAGATTACATCAGGGAAGTTTGTCAGGTAGAGAGAACAGCAAGTAAAATGCCACGTGATGGGAGGAAAAGATGAATGACACTTCCATGGTGAAGGAAAGGATTACGTATGAAAGGGGCCCGATGATGCAGACCTTATAAACAACTTTGGTCCTAATGCTAAAATCAATCAGCAGCCTTTGAAGGATTTTAAGCATGTGTCTGATAGGATCAGAATTTGCATGCCGAGTAGATCATTTTTGCTTGAATGTGAAGAATGAATTGAGATGGAGGAAGGAGCAAGCGTGTCTGAGGGGAAACTAGTTAGATAGCCACTGCCATGATCAGGCAAGAGATGATGGTAGCTTGGACTGGAGTGGTGACAGTGATGATGATGGAGACAAGTGGGAAGACTTGGGAGACATTTTGGGTGTAAAACTGATATGAACCACTGTTGGAAAGAATGGGTAAGAAAGAGAAAGAATGGGTCAAGCAGGATGTCCGTATTTCTGCATGTTTGGTGGTGCTGTTCACCAAGAAAAGAAACCCTGAAAAGGGAGTTGACTTGGGGATAAAACAATAGGTTAAATGTTGGTTATGTCACACTTGAGACACAGATACTTTTGAGTCATACAAGTGGGTATGTCAAGGATCTTGAAGAATATAGCAGAAAAAAGGAACATACCATCAAGCATGTAGCATACTAATGTCAAATTTTTTCATATAAGGACATTGTTGTGTCCTTATGTGTGAATTATACTGTATAATGTAACACATTTTGTAAAATGTATTGCTTCATATAAGGACATCTGTGTATATGAATCTAGAGGGCCATGGGGGCCACTGTGAGGGCTTTTGATTTTACTCTACATGAATGGGGAGCCATTGTGATATTTTGACCAAACAATGAGCTGATTCACATTTTAAAAGGATCATTCTTGTTGCTGTGTTGAAAATAGAATATGGAGAGAAAGGTATGAGTAGAAGCAATGAAAAGACTAGTTAGGAGACTTGTAATAACACCAGAGAGAGACTAAGATAGTTTAAGTGAGGACGCAACACTAATGGTGAAGAGGGACAGTGGTTTCAAACTATATTTTAAAGGCACAGCTGAAAGATGGGATATAAGGTATGACTGGAAGAGAGAAGGAAACAGTGAGCCTGAGGTTTGTAGCCTACACTAACTAACGGGGAGAGCTGCAGGAAGAGACATTGGGAAGAAAGACCAGATGTGCAGTTTCGAATATGTTGAATTTAATGTTTACTGAACACCCAAATGGTTTTCTCAAGTACATGAATGCATATCTAAGTCTGGAATTGGAGAGAGAGTTCTGGACTGGAGACATAAATTTGGATATAATTGAAAAATATGAGCTTGGGTAAACACATGGAGAGGAAAGGGGGTACTAGAACAGAGAACTGGGCATTCCAGAGGAGGAACCGGCGAATAAGCCCGAGAAAGAAGGGGAAAGAGGAAAACCAGTAGAACGCGTTATACTGAAAGTCACCTGTGAGGAAGGTCTATCGGACAGGAGGGAATGATCCATACACTGAATACTTCATCTGAACAGCGTGTGTCTCCACTCCAGGTGGCCGCCTGTGGAGCACGTCCTTCTCCCTGGAAGTTTCTGGAAATGCTTGTTATTCTTCTTGGTGCATGCCCCTCAGCTGCAGGAGCTGCTTGGAAGGTGATTCACACACCTGCATCAAGCCCTTTACTCTCCTCACCTTTCTTGTCCATCACGAGGTCCTGTCAGTTTTATCTCACAATTTCACCTTTGAATTGATCTGCTTCTCTCTATCCTCCTGCATCTACCTTAGACCAAATTAGCATTGTCTCTGTCCCAGCCTGAAGCAACAGAGTCATAACCTCTTTCTCTCCAGACTTTTGTAACCCAGCTTCATCCCTCCCAAACACTATATCTTCCTGATGTTTTCCTTATTATTTTTTCCTGTTGAAGGAGAATTTATTTGATAAACCCTTTGAACATAAATCATTTCCATTTTCTGAGGCAAGATATTTTTCCCAAACATTAACAATCACATATATCTATCTTTACATCCATACATATATTATATATCTATAAACATATATTCTATATATGTATGTCTATTTTTTAGATAATTTATTATACATACATGTGGGGTACAACGTTGATTTTCAATAATTGTGTAGAGTGTGTGGTGGTTAGATCAGTATAGTTAGCTTATTCATCATTACAATATGCAATCATTCTTTGTGTCTGTGGACCAATTCCTCATTAGCCCCCTTTCCTCTCCCCTTCCCCTCCCCTTTTGCACATCTAACAACCACAATTCCTTTCCTTCTTTCTAAAAGTCCAACATATTACTGTGATTGCTGTTTCTTTCTTTCTCTCTGTCTATTGTTTGCTTATTTACGGATTCAGCTACCAGTTATGAGTGAGAACATGCGGTATTTCTCTTTCTGTACCTGGATTGTTTCACTTAGGATAATTTTCTCCAGGCTCATCCTCATTTCTTCAAATGGTAGAATTTCATTCTTTTTTTATGGCTGAGTAGTATTCCATTGTGTATATATACCACAATTTCCTTATCCAGTCATCCATTGATGGACATTTAGGTTAGTTCCGTAGCCTGGCTATTGTAAATAGAGCTACAATAAACATGATATAGGTATCCCTTTGGCCTGATTATTTCCAATCCTCTTGATATATCCCCAGGAAAAGGATTGCTGGATCATATGGAAGTTCTACCTATAGTTGTTTAAGGAACCTCCATACTGTTCTCCATAATGGGTGAACTAATTTACAGTCCCACCAATCTGACTGATGTTTTTATTTTTTATTTTTTTATTTTTATTTATTTATTTTTATTTTTTTCCTTTTTTTGTCTTTTTCCGTGTCTGGCAACGGATCGCAACCCTCAGTGTCACGCCCGTACCAGACCGGGACCGGCAACGGGATTGCAACCCTCGGTGTTGTGCCCGCACCTCGCTCAGCCAGTGAGCAGGAACCGGTCTGTATGTGGGATCCGAACCCTCGGCGGGAGCTCCCAAGCGGCGCACTGTAGCAGTGCGCCACCAGGCCGGCCCCCTGACTGATGTTTTTAAATTGTGGCTTTCTCTATGCCCTGTATATTTTTTAGGAAACATTTTTTTAAAAAATTGAAGTATAACCCACAAACAGAAAAGTGCACCTATCATTATTACATAGCTGATTAAATCAGACTGATAGTTATCTTAGTCCTGATGCATTTCTTTGCATTAATATCATTTCAATGTAACTCATACAGTGAACTTGTTACCTACTGCAATAAATTTTTTTTCAGATTTGCCCTTTTTCTTCATTAAAAATTACAGTAGCATTATTGCAACCTTTACTATTTGCTTCTCTTCTTATGTATTTATATATTTATATTGATAGATTTGGCAGAAGAAGGCAAATGAAAAAAGAATGAAGCATACCTCCCCTCTTTCAGATGTATAGTTTGTCCCAAACAGTACCTTCTTTCAAGTTAATGTCCCTTAATGCATTTTTCCTAATATATCTGTACTATTAATCATTCACACTGTATACAGGCGAAAGGCTGAATGACTTAACGGCAGCAAATCAGAACTCAGGATTGCTTGCTCCTAAGATTTGGCCAAATCTACAACCTAGAATATCATCTAATCTTAGAAATGTTTTAGCACACCACGGTCATTTAACCAATTTAGATCTGAATTCCAGAGGGTTTAAGTGACTTGTGTCAAATCACGTAGCTGCATGATCACAGACCCAGGCCAGGGACCCACTCCCGACTCCTTGTATGGCACGCTTACCACTCCACAGTGCTGACTCCTGCTATCACCTCTCCAGCTCTAGCTGCTGGCAGCACTTAACATCTTTACCCATAGGTTTACCACCCCCAAACAGTAAGTAAATTGACATTAGTGGCTGTGAGGGCAAAGCTATGTCAAGTTGGAACTTATAAACAGTTTTTAATGGATTTTCCTCCTTATTTTTTCCTCTCTATTTGAGCATTCCAATAGATCACACTTTTCTTCTTGTAACTCCCCTGCTCAGGTACAATATTTGAATAGGTCATGTCCCCTCCATCAACAAAAAACCTTTTTGCTATTCAGCATAGGAAAAATAATGCATGTTTACCACATATGTAAACGTTTAGGGGTAAAAATATTTTTAAGAGAGACAGTATACATTTATTAAAGGTATCTATAGATTTTATTATTAGAGTTCAGATTCCTGATGTAAAATGCAAAATATCTCAAGTTCAAACATTTTTGTGGAAAGTCATTCTTTGGAAGAATGTAAAGACTATAATTAATTCTAGTTAATAATCATAAGCCTATTAATTAATAAACAACTCAATTTTATGATTTCCGTATAAACAGGAAACCAGTTATTTTATTTACTGATTCTTTTTTCTTTATTTAAGTATCAGCCAACACCTGGCCATTTCAATGACATAAATAGTTTATGCTCACATAAATTTATTATTAATATTCTAACATGTTAAAACCCAGGTTGATATCAGAAAATATCAACAGGGAATAAAAATAATGAATAAGAGACAGGCAATCAGAGTTCATGTTACATCATATTTTGCTCTTATTTATACACCATAATATTTTGTCTAGCTGTTCCATATTTTGTCCATTCAACTAGAATATGCAGAGATCAGAGCTTTACATAAAGCTAGTGTTTGATGTGTGAAATACAAATATCAAAAGCCTTCCCAAAATTGTTAAATAACTGTGACACGGTAGAATTTTATGGATTTTTTTTGCTACCCAAGAAGCTGGCTGGTTTGTTACAATTAAGTAAGCATTTGTCACTAGGTCATACCCTGTAGTACTCACATACAAGTATGTGCAGGAATGTGGTACCACAATCGTGTGCAAATACGCAGGTATCCTGGGTCTGGACACAAGATTTTCTCTCCTCCTCCTGACAAGATCCCAATTTGAGTTCCTTCTTCAGCTTTTGTACTAGAAAGGTCTGCAGCTTTCTGTGGTCATTTATACCTCATCATTTCAAATGTGAACAAAAGAGAGACATGGAAGGAAATATGCATTTTTCAAGAAAGCATCAGATTCCATGAATCAAATTTAACTCAATGTACCACTTTTTTAAAAATTGTTTTATGATTCCTATCTCACAACAAACGCAATTAATTGAAAAACAACTGAGAAATGAGACTTGGCACAATCTCTGTGGGATAAAAATTTCTTAAAAATACCTTAGTGATTGCTGACACTGAAATAAATGCTAAACAGCTCAAATTTTTTCATCTGAATTAGAAGATAGCCTTCCTATTTCCTGCAAATTTTTCTCAAGATTACTGTTATTTTGTAATGTAAGCATTGAACATTGTCTCTGTATAGAGGGTTCATTTTATAAGTTGTTTGAGCAAATAGCAATATAGGTAATGCTCATTCCCAGCAAAACTCATAGATTATAAGATTGTAGCAGACTGAATATCCCTCCTCAAACTCACTGAAGCTTGAGTTGTGTCCCCCAATTTTATGTATTAGAAACTTGGTCCCCACTGTGGCTGTTAAGAGGGTGAGAAATCCTATTATAGTCATTGAAAGGTGGAGCTTTGAAGATGTGATTACATTCTCAGGACTATGCTGTAGTGAATGGACTAATAACGGTGGTCAGGGGTGTGGTTCTTTAAAAGGAGAAGTTGTCCTCTTGTTCTCTCTGCTCCACCATTTTCACAATGTGATACTCTGAGTCACTAAAGTGACCACCAAAGAAAACCTCCACCAGATATGATCCCTGGACTTTGGCTTCCTAGCCTCAGAAACTGTAAGCAATAAATTTCATTTTCTTTACAAAATATCCAGTTTCATGTATTTTGTTATAAGCAAAAGAAACAGACTAATAAAAAGATTCAAGATCGACAGTCAGATACATTGTGGTGATTAATTCATGACAAAGGATTCATCACAGGGTTTCTTTAAATATGCATGTATAATATGTTTTGACTTATATAAATAAGATTACATACAATTCCTGAGAGGATAGGAGCAATGTAAGAATGTACCTATTCCAAAATGGAAAAAATGAGGGAATAATAAGAATTTTAGAAAACCACATTCTGCTCCTTTCCTTCTGTTTCATTGGTTGGGATTATTTCCATTACATACTTACACATGATTGAAAACCCTAGTCCACAGCACATAGTAAATGCTCAGTACACAAATGTTAATTTAAGAGTTGAATAAAGAAATTGGAAACTATTTACATCAGAAAATCTGTATGATAAGCTAACTGTTACTTGTGCTATTATATGAAAATTATTTCCTCATTTGGAAAGAGTTTTGTGGTATGTTTAATGTTACACACTTTTGCCTTTTTGTGATGTAAACTGGCTGCTTTTTACTTTAGAGGCATTCCAAAGCAGCAGTTTATGTTGACATTACGTATACATATCCTTCTGGTTTGAAGTGAATCAATTTTTCATGTAAAAACAACTTAACTGTCAACATTCCTATCAAGACCCTCATTAGCTTATGCCTAGACCATTGCATTAGCTTTCTATCTGTGCCATCCTATCTAATTTCTCTCTACTCCAATTCAATCTTCCACCATCTGCCAGATTAATTTCCCCAAGATCCTTCACGTAATATTTTAATACATTTTTTAAAACAAAACTACCATATGTATTGCTAGAATTCTAACAGCTCTAGGTTTTATTTTTTGTAGCTCCCTCAAACTCTACAATTCAGGAGTGCTCTAGAATTTGGAAATATGCACCAATGAGATATTCAATAAATGCAGAATAATGGAATGCATGTTATCTGATTCCAGTTTAGACTCTGTCCCTTACTGGCTATGTGCCCTGGTTACTTGTCACAGAAGCTTCAGTAAATATGGACAGTAACAATATTTCATAGGTTTATTCTGAGAATTAAACCAATAATTTATGTGAAATACTTAGCACAGTAACTGGCACATAATAAACCCTTGTGAATGTTGCTGCAAACTAGCTAGTGCTAGTGTTAACAGTAAGTTTTTCTCCAACTCTACTCTGCCACCACCCTCACAAAAAGACACACATCCTCCCTATTACTAGCTGCCTAAAGGGCGTGGTTCCTACTCAGCTTAGTTCATTGTGCTGAAAATACACATCCTTTAAAACAAAATTTTCCAATAATTTCCCAACTAATATTTAATTTAACATTTTAAATCAGGTGGAAGCCAAACAAAATATGTTTCCCTCTGTGTGGTCATTGCTAGTTTCATAAGGAACAGTTGATCACAGTTCAGGCCACGGAATTGGATAAGTGAAAGCCAAATAAGAGAAAAGATAAGGATGGACGACATGTGAGAACCATAGCAGACAGGTTCACGAAAGCTGGTGAAGCAGCTCTTCTGGATTTCCTGGAAGCAACTGCCCTAGATACATATGGAAAGTGGGGTTGGAGGGTTTATAACACTTACAGATATTTAGGGTACATTACTCATTTTTATTGTTGTTATCTTCTTTGCTATTGTTTTTGTTTCTCAGATCCACCCGTGGTAGTTATGGAGGCAAAGCAACCTGAAAAGCAATGCATTAAAATCAGATTTGAAGAGGTTTATTTAGTTTCTCAATTTAAAACACAGAATGATGCTTTTATAATATTTATGGCTTATTCATGCCTAATAAAAATGTTTAAGTGAACTTTGTATCCTACAGCTTTGTTTTTCTTTCTTTCTTTTTTTTTTTTTTTTTGGCTCATTTGAAACAGAATAGGAAAAGTAGGTTTAAAATTGTTCATTTATGTGTATATCTGTGTATTCTCATCCAAGTATTTTGTTTGTTTTGTTTTTTTTTGGTTGGGGATTAAAAAAACAAATTTTATTAAATTAGAATGACAAAATACATATTATTGTTGTGCAATTTTTAAAATTGAAGTCTGTCAAGGACATCCCTTCAAGTCAATACAACTGGATCTATCATATTCAATGTAAGTGTGGTATTTCAGAGTAGCAAAATTATTAATTATAATTTAGTCTTTTATCGATTAGTTTAGTCATCTATTGATGAATATTCATGTTGTTTTAATTTAGTATACTCGGTGCTTTAATAATGAATATTTATAGTTTACATGGGCACATTTGAATAACACTGTTTTCTGTATTTAAAATGTGGTTAAAATGTTGGCAAAGGTATTTTTAAGTTAACCACCTCTAAGAATTCCTTAAACTGAAGTTCTCGTGAAAAATTGTTCATCTACAGCCCTAAGTGCTCAGAGTTCACCACAGACACACACACAGTAAAACTCGTTACACAATTTAATTGACACATAATTTGAAATGTTCATGATCGTGTACATAATACTTATTTTGTCAACCGCACTCATTTTTCTTCAAAAATGTGATACAGTAATAGTAGTTAAAATGTAATATAGACAAAAATATATCAGTGATTATTAATGACATTTGTAAATAGTTATCCACTTGGGCATATTAAGAATACAGTGTCTTCTCTAAGGACAAGAAAATATAAAACAGAATGAAAACAAACTGTGAAATGGTAAAATAGTACTGCCCTACATTACCATCTAAAGAGAATTTCAAAAAACAAAGAAATCCATGACATCCTACCCCTCTTCTTAAAATACCATATATTTAGATGTTCAGAAATGCTTTACCTGGGTGGGAGAGGCAGTTGGTAAAATCCTTTTTGTTAGCAATATAAAAAGAAAAAAGATCATAAATCAAGTCCAACTTGCAAATATGTAACTAATGTTAATTTTCTAGATCAGTAGCAAAATTAAATATTTTCAAAATATTTTTGTCTTATTTCATGCCCAAATCTTGAAAACACAGATGGCTTTTGCCCTCTGTACTTAGTTACAGAAGAATGCTTCGTTTACGCTACAGGAGTGCTCTTTCCTGATGCAACATCCCCATCTGGTGAAAACAGATCTTTGCAGTCAAAGACTTGTTAGGGTAGGAGCCATTGGTTGTATTTACACATAAAGTTGTTCTAGAATGAAAGATCATAACAATAACACTATTTTTAAAATACCATTTTGAAATGATTTGCTTTAGACTCAAGGAAAAAATCACAACAAAGTTGTTGCTACTATTGTTTTGTTGTAGGAGGGGGCTAGAGAAGTTTCAGGAAAGAAGAATAACTAGTGAAGACCATTCCAAATATAGTTACAACTGGTTAAATTTGGAATTTATTTCAGTCCTTCATCAGTTGGCAAAAACTCATCCAGCTCATTGCAGAATCTGTAGAGTAACATGCAGTGCTGTAAACAAAGACGAGGAAAAGGCCTCATGGCAATCACATGCACATGAAAACTTTCAGATATTTCATTGCTTCTTCAGATTTCTCAATTCTAAAAAAAAGCAGATACATTATGATAGTCAATTCACTACAGTTTGTAATTTCAAAGAGTAGGCAATAAGTGAGCCAGAAGACTAGAAATATGAGGTTTTCAGAGATACTTTAGTTACAATTGTCCTATTACTAGAGCTAATGAACAGTTGGTACTATTATTATATATGTTATTTAGCTCTAGGTTATATTTAGAAACATTTTTGTGGGAAATATTTGAGCATTATCATAATATAAGTACAAACATTTAAGTCATTTTGTCATGTTTTTTGGATTATTTATTTAAGAGTATACAAAATGTACTTGACAAATCTAATTTTTCCATCCAAGAAAGGTATAGGGTTGGAATAGATGGAGATTGGGAGAGAGAATAAGTGGGTAATTCAATCACAGAGAGAACCGGTAAAATATCTTTGAGTTACCTAATATCAATTCAAGAAGAATGATTTTGGTATCCCAGAATTTTCCTATTACATGTATACACACACACACACACACACACACACACACACACACACACACACTTACTTATTTCTGCTTCTCCTACCTCCAAAGGTGACTGCAGTTAACTAAAACTATACATGGGTATACTATAGCCATAAAATAGTTGGCTTCATGCATGTGCACACACACATACCCACAGAAACATACTATAGTGGCTTGTGGCAAATTGAGTGATTTAACTAAAACCTGTGAAGATCTTTTGAAAAAAGTTTTAAAATCCTGTAAGCTACCAGTCAATTGGTTGTTAGTTTACTTCAACGTTCATAGCCAACAGTGCTGTCACTTACTATCATCTCTCTCATCCTCTCTCTCTCTGTCCCCATTTATAGCTCGGAGTCTGAGTTACATTATCAGAAAGAAGGCAATTTTTGTTCTTGGAAAAAAATTGCTTTCTGGTCTTTGCATGATAGTGACTAACTTTTAGGAGTCTTTTGTCTCACTAACAGCTCAATTTTATTTCTATTCCATTAAGGTTCTGAAGAGTTTGATGTTGTTATTGTTCACTGAATAACAGAAAAGAATAACAAGGTTTTTTAAAAGTTCTTAAAGGAATGAAATAATGGCTCATTTTAGAAAGATGAGATGATGGTGAGAAATATATACAATATATTTGGTATGAATTAAATACAAAGGGTATATTTAAAATAGGTGGCAATCTGGGAAAGCTTCACTGTCATATTTAAATAAAGGCATTTATTAGTATGATTTTAGAAGTTCTTGGTTCTAAAATACTGGTCTAGAATTTTTCTCAGACTCTACTACATCTTCAGCTAGTAAAAAGCATATGATTACTCCTTCTATTTTCTGGTTTTCTGTTTCCACTTTCTGTCTCTTTCTCCACATCCACCAATATTGGCTGATCTCTTTAAAGCTAATACTTAAAAATATCAACAGCATTTGATCAAGTCAGATGATTCTTCAAAGGCTGTGTAAAGTAGTGGTTAAGATCACAGACTCTTAGTTCAAATCCTAAATGCTTCACTTACTAGCTTTGTGATTTTAGGCAAAAGTTTAACCTCTCTGTATCTTATTTTTTCTCATCTAAAATTTGGATATAAGAGCATGTGACTATAAAAGATTAAATAGAAAGAATGGCGCCTGCCACATGGTATGTACTCAGTATATTTTAGTTATTACTTATATTGGCCTGGGAAATTTTTCTTGAATCATTAATTCTGTGTTCAGGGATTATCTTTCTTACTAACTTTGCCTAGTTTTAATAAGTGTCTTAAATGAGCAGAAGTTTAATGATGCCGGAAAAGAAAATTATCACTTTGGTCTAGTAATCTAAGAAATTGATTTAAGCCACAGTACCATATATAGCAAAACAATAGTTCTTAATATTTAAAAAAGTATGTGTTTTTACAGACTATTTTTTCTTTCCTATTAAAAGTTCCATTTAGAAAATTGATTCACATTTTTTTTTTAAAACTGGTGCTGGGTTTCAATAAAACTGTGGCTATTATCTTCTCTTCAATAGACAATTCTTTTACAGATCACATATTAGTGTCAATATGTTGATGATTCTTAAAGAAAATCATTCAGTCACCTCTTTAGAAATATGATATTAAAAGTGGAGTGAAGAAAGGCTACAAATGGGGGGCCGGCCCGGTGGCGCACTGCTACAGTGCGCCGCTTGGGAATGCGGTGGCGCTCCCGCCGAGGGTTCGGATCCCACATCCAGACCGGTTCCTGCTCACTGGCTGAGCGAGGTGCGGGCGCAGCACCGAGGTTTGCGATCCCGTTGCCGGTCCCGGTCTGGTACGGGCGCGACACTGAGGGTTGCGATCCGTTGCCGGACACGAAAAAAGACAAAAAAGAAAAAAAAAAAAAGAAGAAAGGCTACAAATGGGGGGCCGGCCCGGTGGCGCACTGCTACAGTGCGCCGCTTGGGAATGCGGTGGCGCTCCCGCCGAGGGTTCGGATCCCACATCCAGACCGGTTCCTGCTCACTGGCTGAGCGAGGTGCGGGCGCAGCACCGAGGTTTGCGATCCCGTTGCCGGTCCCGGTCTGGTACGGGCGCGACACTGAGGGTTGCGATCCGTTGCCGGACACGAAAAAAGACAAAAAAGAAAAAAAAAAAAAAAAAAAGAAGAAAGGCTACAAATGGGAAAAAAATTTATCCAAACCCCAAACGGAGATAAGACAGTCAGTGATTTAAGGGAAAGCATGGATCAGCAGAGGAACTCTGAGTCATCGTTCAAAAGCACACAACTTGTTTTATTGAATAAATCACCATTTCTTTGAAGTTTAAAATGTGTCATCTTAGAAACAGTTTGAAAAATTGAATACTTTTAACATATTTCAGATCATTCTGCATTTTTATTCCAGAAGGAAAGGCAAAACTTTCCATTTAGAGATTTTAGCAAAGGGTTGAGATGGAATTTTTTGATTTAATGTGTAGGGAAAGTAAGAAAAAAGGCTTTTCTAGTGCATCAAACTATTATTTTTCTTCAAGAGTATTAAAGGTTTTCACTATGGAGTTTCCAGTTCAATGATTTCCAAATTACCAGAAAAATAGATGTAAATTTACTGCAGGACTTTGAAAGTAAGTGTATGAGACACAAACCCATTTTAAGCCTGCCAATGGCCTGAGGGTTTTTAAAGCATTACCCAGCAGTGTTTAGTACTTCATTATACTAGAGTGCTCTTATCTAAAAAATATTTCTACAGTGTGAATGATATGCCATAAAGAAGACTGTTGTTGTACGCAAATAAGGTTGAATTAACTTTTAGTAATTTAAAATTTCCAAGTCCTAACCGTTTTCTTTTAGTATTTCGAACATATCATCCCATTCTCTTCTGGCCTTTAGGATTTCTGTTGAGAAGTCTACTGTTAGTCTGAAGGGGACTCCCCTATAGGTGACTTGACACTTTTCTCTTGCTGTTTTTAGGATTCTCTTTGTCTTTGAGCTTTGCCAATTTGACTATAATGTTTCTCAGACAGGACCTTTTTGGATTGAATCTGCCTGGGGATCTTTGAGCTTCCTGGATGTGAAGGTTCATGTCTTTCCCTATACCTGGGAAGTTTTCTGCTATTGTTTCATTGAATAGGTTTTCAATGCCTTTGAATTGCCTTTCCTTTCTCCTCCCCTTCTGTAACACCCATGACTCTGAGGTTTGTGTATCTTTGGCTGCTAGCTCCCTTAGATTTTCTTCATTTTTTTGTTTCTTTTTTCTTTTTTTTTGGTCCACCTGGGTTATTTCAAAAGACCGTCTTCAAGATCAGATATTCTTTCTTCTGCTTGCTCTAACCTGATGTTTAAGCTCTTGGTTGTGTTTTTTATTTCATTGAATGAATCCTTCAGCACAGGAATTCTACTACATTCTTTTTTAAAGCATAAATCTCTTTGTACATTTCCTCCTTTGGATCCTGGATACTTTTTCTCATTTTGTTGTGTCATCTAACTGAGTCTTCTTGTATTTCATTGGGTCTCCTTAACATTGTTGCTTTGAATTCCTTTTCAGTCATTTCAATGACTTCTTGCTCTATAGGGTCTGGTAATTGATAATTATTATATTCTTTTGGTAGTGTCATATGTTCTTTTTTTTCTTTTTTTTTTTTTTTTTGTATGTCTGGTATCTCTATGATTATGTCTATTTATCTGGTAGAGCAGTTGCTTCTTCTATTAGTCTGGACTGAGCTTTGAGAAGACTTCCTCTTGTAGATGTGATTTATATTGACTGTTGAATGGTTTATTTTAGTATGGGTTCCAGGTAGATGCAGTAGTGTAGACTCTGTGTGGGTACTTTGGCCATATTCAATGTTGGAATTGCATGTGAGTGTCTCTGTGGCCTAGTCACTGGAGAACTTAGTGATTCCTTGCTGAGGCTGGTAACACTATGTTGGTTTGTCCAGGACATGGGCAAGCTCTCAAGTTCTTAGAAGAAGTGCCTGAATGCCCTGCTGTTCTTTGGCTGGGAGGGTGCCCCTGGGAGGGCCTGTTGTCACCTCATATATCTCCCCATAATCTCGATGGGTACACTGGGGTATACTGATGCTCCTCAGTTTGAATAGATGACTCTAGGTAGGTTTTCTCTTTCCTCTTTCCTACAGGCAGAGGCTCCTCCTGGGACCTTGCCTCTCCCAGTTGGGGGAAGGGTTGGTGATGATTAGGAATTTTCTTCCTTACTCTATTTGGTTATCCTGGGTTTCTGTACTCTTGGGGGGTTGTGTGTGTGTCTCTCCCTGGATCAAGGCAGTCCCATGGGATGCGTACATACCTCTCACCCCCAGGTGTGCTACCACATATGGCAACATAATTTCCCCTGTTTGTAGGGCCACTGGGTCGTGGACCCGCACTTGCTCACCTCTTTCCCTGGGCTCCACTAGTGACTCTCCTTCTATCTATGCTAACTAGTGATCAGTGGACCACCTATAAGATGGCAGTGGCTGATGGTGTGGTAGCAAGCCACCTTTGCAGCAGCAGTTGCTGTGGTGGTGGTTGTCATGGACCACTCACAGAGCACCAGTGTCTGTGGCAGCGTTGGGGATTGCCATTGCTGGTGAGGTCACCAGGCCCACTACTGCCATCAGTTGGGTGGGCAGGGTCACTTCCCCAACATGGACATATTTGTATCAGTTGAACTGGAAGGTTTGAAGTTTTCAGAACAGAACTCAAGTGCATTGCTGTGCTTATCGTTGCAATACATTATTTCCTATGTTATGTTCTCCTACAGGTCATAGATTAGTTTAGGTACATCTATTTTATTACTGTCATTTCTATTTCTGCATTCCCAGTCCTTTCTGTCTTCCTTCACTGTTCTCTGTGCCTTCCTCACCATGAGGCTGTGAGGTATTGGATAAACTTACAGCTTTATAGACCGGCTCATGAAGCACTAGAATAAACTGTAGAAAAAGAAGAGCACATTTTATAATTCAACTTAATCTTTACAGAACAGAAGGAACCAATTTTTTCCATTCTTGCTTTGTGTTACGCACTGCTTTAATAGGTGTTCACTGTATATAATGTTTGTTGAGTTCTAACTATAACATAGTCAACTAGCATATTTCAATATTTCATAAACAAATAAGAACAAATAAGTCTTGGATATTGCTCTAGGTTGATTTTGATAATGTGGTATTTCAAGTTGACATCATAATTCAAGCTTTTGAAAGGAATCCATTTAATATATTTTCTAGTAAAATTTTAATTTCCAGAATATTTTTTGGATAGTATGGCCTACAAAAACAAAAATTCTTAAAATATAAAGCAATTGTTAAATGTCAACTAAACCAGTCAGCAGAACAAAATAAAATCAATTTTACTTTTGCATAGTTTACCTGCTATCTCTCAACCTTTACTAGTAGTTGGCAAAGAGAAAGAACAGCAAATGTTACCAAATAGAACTTTGGACACCAAACTCAGGAAGAAGAGAATTAGCAGCTTTCCAGTTTTATGCATTTATTACAAACACTTTAAGAGTCCATACTGTAGTCAATAGCTAAAGAGTAACTACAATAGACTTATACCACTTACAAGGTGGAATTAGAATGGCCTAATTCAGCAGCGGAGTATGGGCCTCTTACCACAAGAAGCAAAAGAAAAAATAAAACTACAAAATGACACCTTCTAAGAAAGCTCTCATACATTTGGGCATGCTGTTTGGTTAAAGCAGGTCAAACTTGATACTTTTATTTCCAACCTTTGACCCTAGACATCTGGAAATCTAATTTGAATCAAACAGAAGGAAGTTTTCTTTTCTATTTCAAAAACTTTGGAGGAAAAAAAACCTTTACGTACCTAGTGTCCATTCTGCTAGCAGAAACTACTAATATTTATATACTTGTACAGAACTCTAACATATGAAACATTTCACTAGGAAATAGATGCCTCAGAACCTTGGCAATACTGGCACAATTGTTTATTTCTGAATTTAGACAATGGTTAAGATAAGAAAAAATAACCTGGTACTTTGATGCTTTTTGATGTCCTAATTTAATAGACATCCTCCAATTCCAGAATTTAAATATGCTGAAGCATTCTACGTCACCAGACAGTTGCACGTATATTTGATGCAGTGTTCATTTTAAAGGCCTTTACATTTGTAATAAAAAATTTAATTATATTACATTTTAAAATGTATGAAACAATTTCATAAAAATATGAAAACAATGTGATTTGTCATAGGAGCTTTAATTTATTTGGAGTATATTAAAATTAAGAAGTTATATTTCAAAATAAGTTATGCAAGAAATATTAATTTTTTAGTTTTTACATAAAAAATGTTAGTTTGTAACATAACAAATTTCTTTGACTACATGTAAGAGTCAGTTAATTTTTGATTAAGAGATAAGCATTAACCCATGTAAAAATAGCAGAGTAAATGGAGAAAAACACAAGCTAGAGGGTCACAGATGCTTAGTCTTAGTCATTCAGATACTTGTTAGCATTGTGATCTTGGAAACTTTATTTAGCTTTTCTGAGCCCAGTTTCCTCATCTGTAATAAGCATTTTGCCATGAGTATATATTAGATTTATTTTGAGAAGGAACAATGATCTGTGTAGAGCATAGAGTAGACCTTTAATAAATGCCATCATCATGATTATCTTTATCAACTTTATTATTAAAATGTTGGAATATCCATTCAGTGGCATTAGATAAGCTCTGGAATTACTAATTGCCCATGCAAATTTTAGTAGTGGCAGCGATCTTAATAATTCTTACAGCCCCAGGGGTCATGGCAGCAATGTGAAAGAAACTATCTTTCCTTTGTGCACAGAAACCTCACACAGGGATAATTGAATGTTGGTCAGTTAGAAAAAAAAAAACACTGGAAAATTCTTATGGCATTTGATTAAATTATATTGCAGAGACCATATCTATCTCTATTATGAATATTAACTATCATATAGTAGATGCTAATCATTACTAATGGTCTATTCATGACTTACACTGAAAACTATTCTTTCATCACCATAGAAATGACATTATATTACTATGCAGTTTGCCAAAATGAATTGACTTGGAAATAAAGCAATTTCTATTTGGAGTCTGTTTCATTCCTTTTATGGGACTGACTTAATATTTTCTGTGGGGTTTTTTTTCCCCCTTTTGCCAAGATTTCTTTGCAAGATTTTGATACATGCTAGGAATCCATACTTAGCTATGTGGCAAGAATTCAAAATATTTACACATTTCAAACATTTTATGTACTTCAAGAAGCACTGCTCTTATTTGAGTTTTTCATGTTAAATGTTTTAGCAGAAAGTAATTTATATTTATATCAATTATTACCTAAAATTGTACTCTTAAATATATTCTGATACTATCTATGACTCCTGTTTTTATTTGAAGTATATTTTGATATATAAATGCTTACCACAGCCTGTATTTTCCAGTCTACATAAAAAAGTTTATATTTATATAGTTACATTAATTCCAGAATTTATAATTATAATATTTTTAAATCACCAAAAACAAATAACTAAAAAGAGAAAAATAAAGTCAACACCCCCATGCAATATACCTACTGTTTTATGGAAGCAAATGAATAGCTAAAATACCAGTTGCCAAATATGCTCTTGAATCTGGGCTTACACATAGGTGGGAGGGCATGTAACCACATTTAGTTTCTTTAAAAAGTACATGCTTTCATTTTCAGCATCCATGGTTTTTATTATCACCAGAGGAGTACAGAAGCAAAATGTTCTTGGTTTCTTTCTTTTCTACTTTTCTTTCTTCCTTTTTCTTCCTTTCCTTCTTTTTAGATTTCATGCCTATGTTTTCTTTTCTTCACACAACATAGTGCTTCCTGAAAATGCACATGTAATTCCCATTAGCTATAATGGAACTTGCATGCACCAAGGAGAGAACAGACTCCACTGCACAATATCTTTCTTGTGTGAGATTGTGAACACCTGGTCTACCTTCTGACAAGCCCCTTGACAAGATCTTTGGGCACTTTGTTTATCACTGGGGAAGGCTGTTCACATCTTGGACATACAGAAGTAGACCCCTTCCAGATGGCCAACCTGTGCTTGCACATGGCCAAAACATGGGACTTCCCTCTCCCATGAAGACAAATGTTTTTACAAGAATTCTTGATTGTGCTTTGTGGAAGAATTCAAACATGGAAAAGAAGCAATTGTGTACTTGCAGATGTAAAAGACAATGTTGTAGTACCTACGTAGTTTATGATTCTTCTAGTACTCATCCTTGCTTGGAGACAAGGAAAAAGTATTTTGTCAAATTTAGATCCCACTTAGATCTTATACTCTAAATGTAGAGACAGCTTCTAGCTTCTGGGGTTCCATTTCCAATATTCAATATCAAATTCTCTGCATTTATCACAGAAATAACCAGGCAATAGGAAAGATTGAATTCTGCAATGTGTATGCTACATACATATGTGTCAATTTACAGTTATTCTTGACAATTAGGAAACTGATGCACATTTTTTTAGGACAACTTAAATGAATACCACCTATAGCCACACAAGTTGATGACATAGCATGTTGTAAATTTAATGGCAAATACCATGATCCTGTTTCCTGGCTTTTGATTACTAAATACTCCTTGCTCTGATGGAAGAGATCCCATCCAGGACTTTCATATCAGATTTTCTCTTCTAAACTGTTTATGTTTGTTAGATATGGGGAAAGAAAAGAGATGTATTATGAACTGTGATGCTTAGGTGTTAACTTGGCTAGGCAATAATGCCCAGATATTTGACCAAACATTATTTTAGATGTTCTTGTGAAGGTATGTTTTTAGATGAGGTTAACATTTAAATCTGTAGACTTCAAGTTAAGCAGATTGCCCTACATAAAATGGATTGTCCTCATCCACTCAATAGAAGGCTTTTTTTTTTTTTTTTTTTTTTTTTTT
>NW_007728091.1:12124-23196 GCF_000696425.1 Galeopterus variegatus | reverse complement strand
TTTTTTTGTCCTTTTTGAGACCGGCCACACTGCACTCAGCCAGTGAGCGCTGTGAGCACACCGGTCATCCCTATATAGGATCCGAACCTGCAGCGGGAGCACTGCTTGCGCTCCCAGCGCTGCACTCTCCCGAGTGCACCATGGGCTCGGCCCCCAATAGAAGGCTTTTTAATAGAAAAAACCTGACCTTGCACAAAGAAAAGGGATTCTGCCTGCTCACTGCCTTTGGACTTGAACTGCAAAAGCAACTCTTTCCTGGCTCTCCAGCCTACCAGCTTACCCTACAGATTTTGGACTTGCCAGCCTCCACAGTTACATAGCCAATTCCTTAGAATCTATCTATCTCTATCTTTAGTGCTATCTATCTATACATTACCTTGGTTCTCTTCTCTGAAAAACCCCAACTAATACATGGACTATCAAGTCTCTTTCACTTTCCCCATTGTAGGCTACTCCATTTTAACTGTCTTTGGAGACCATCACCTACGATATAGAATTGTGAATTCTACTCAGAGAAATGTCTAAGATGCTCAAAGGTGCACCTGAACAAAATTAAGGTGGAAAAATTACAACTCTATTTCATGGTAGCAGTCACAGAGCATAGGTCTGTTTAAAGTCAATAACAAGATCAACAATCACATGGAATCTAAACTTACCAGTGCTCCCCAGAATTTGTCTGATAGCCAAAATTTTTCCTAAATAAGAACTTAACCAAAAAGGAAGGAAGGAGGGAAGGAAAGAAAGAAGGAAGGAAGGAAAGAAAGAAGGGAGGGATGGAAGGAGAGAGAGAGGGAGGAAGGAAAAAAGAGTATTTCAACAAAGCATATATATATATAGCTTAAATCTAACCAAGCCAATACTAGCCAATGCTAATTTTAGGAAAACTGACTACTGAAATTTTCAACTAATCTAATATTCACTAGCATCAAGCCAATGTATACAGTAAGAACATCAGAGGATCACTGACATTGTGTTCTTCAACATCAGGAGTGTAATAACACAATTATGTCCTCATCATTATTAATACTTGGTCTATATCTATCTATACATAGATAGATAGATATGGAGGGAGGGAGGGAAGGAGAGACAGAGAGAGAGATGCCAAATACTGGCGATACAAAAATGAACCAGAGAGAGTCTCTGTACATAACGATTTTACAATCCAGTAGGAAATACAGAAAAAGAAAAGGCACAAAATTACATTATAGTGGGAGAAAGTGTTGTGACTGGAAACTTGGATTGTATTAGGGAGTACAGTGGAGGCATAGGTAATCTGAACTTGAGTGTCAAGAATGGAAGTCTGAGAAGTGAGAAAGCACATGTTAGGCAAGTAGAGAGGAAGGTAAGAGCGTTGAAGTAAATTTCATTGATATAGAAGAGCTCAATTATCCAAGCCCAATTTTTCTCCAATTCTGTTTAGAGGCTCTGCATTATCAAGAAATTTCTTCTATTCACATTGCGTATAGGAATCCAGTCTTCATATTTGTGTGCCCAACTGAGATACATTTTTTTTAAAAAGAAATTTAGTGTGTAAATGCCTAAAAGTTGGCATTATGATATGATTCTGTCATTTGTAATGCCACCTACAGAACACTGTCAATGATATAGGTCAGTGGAAAGGAACAAAGGAAATGATTATGCATATGTAATTTATGTTTCGTTTTGGAGTTCAGCCAGAGATAAGCACAGCCGCATATAAACTCTACATTTACAAAATCTCCTTGCCTCAGCATTGTGATGAGAAGCAGCAAAGAGAGAGAGGTGAGATCAGCTTTTCCCACACTATGATTTGTGTGGTATCACTATGTATTCTGGAAGAGCAAACAAACAAAGAAAACTGCAAGGGAACACTGGTTTTCTAATGAGCATCATATAGGTGGTTTTAAAACATTACATAGTTTTAGATGGTCATTTTCATGCAAAAATTGCCTGAGGTGTGCCACCTCAGAAAAAGCTGGAAAACTGCATGACAGACACATGAAGCATGGTAATCAAATTGCCCAGTCATCCAATGGCAATCTAATTGTATGCCATCTTTCAAATGACTGTTGATCCAAATCGTGTATGTATGATATATCTGGTATTTATTTTATCCTAAACATATAAATTAAACATAGTGTCAGCTCATAAAACTATTAGATTTTCTGTGAAACAACTTTTTGCTTTCTCCTTTATGTAGGCAGACATTAGAGTTCGTGAATCATTGGTGTTTGGGAAATACTTGATTATTTTAAAAGTTTTACGGTCAAATAAGTTTAGAAAGGGCTGTTATGAATTACTTGAATGAGAGTAACTCACTAGCAGATAATTACAATGAATCAAGCTTAAAACTGGAACCAGGAGTCCCATCATTTACATTATGTCAAAGAAATAAACTAAACAAATATTGCCATTTTTGTTAGAAGTGAGATAACACTTTTCTTTTCCCATGTGAAACAACACTTACGTAAGTCATATGATAAATGTGCAAGAGCTAATTAACTTTGTGCACATGGGCAGATACACAAAGAATTTCTATTCTTCCCTTTTTTCCCATTCAAAGTGGTCACAGTTTTGAAAATTGAATTTCCATTTGGAAACTCACAAAATGTTGATCTTTCTCTATTACGATGAGCAAATGGAAAACAGAATATGCCATATGACAGTACCATTGCTATATATTAATAGGTCTTCAGTCTAAATTACATGATAAGATAAATATTTAATATGCTATTACAGAGGTAGTAGTCCAGTGTCTAACATATTATAAGCACTCAGTAACACTGATGAATAAATGAAAGAATGAATTACTGGATGAGTGTATGAGGCAAAGGAACGCAGTGGAAATGGTATCAAAAGTTGTTCCTGAATTCAATTTTTAGTTCCACTTGCCATAGTAATGTAGGAAAGATATTTCACATGTCTGGACTCCTTCAGAATATTTTTATAAAAGTAAAAAGGGATTATGTGTAACTTTATAAAGGTGATTTACTGCTGCTATCATTATTATTAATAGCAATATTCATAAAAAAGTAGTGTTCTAACTTGCTTTAATTAAAGAGTTTGAATTTAGTGTCACTACATAAAAAGAAAAGAAAGGTCTTTTTATAGTAATGGTACTAGTTAAGAGGCACCCCAGTCCTATAGAATACATTTAAGGACACATGTTTTTTTCATAATATCTAAAAACTGAAAACGATCCACATGTATACTACAGGAGAAACTGTAGTATGTTCATACAGTGAAATGCTATTCAGCTATACATGGTGATATATAAAGCAGCATTGGTGGATCTCAGAAATATTCAGCTGAGCAAGAGAAGCCATACTCAAAAGCATGCATGCTATATTATTCCAATGTATTACTTTATATAAAGTATATTATTTTACTGCTGATGTAACAATTACCACATACTTAATGGCTTACAACAATACAACCTTATTATCTTATAGTTATGCAGGTCTGAAGTCTAACATGGTACTAAAATCAAGATATCAACACGTGTTTGTTTCTTTCTGGGGCTTCTAGGACAGAATCCATTCTTTGCCTTTCCAGCTTATAGGATCCAACCATGTTCCTAGACTTGTGGCCCACATGCTCCATCTATCTTCAAAGCCAGCTCTCTGAACATACTTCCAGAGTCACGTCTCCCTCTGTTACTCTTTTCTGCCTCCCTTTTCCACTTTTAAGGACCCTTGTGATTACAGTGCATCCACCCAGACAATCCTAGACCATTTCTCTATTTTAAGGTTAGCCAATTAGCAACCTTAATTCCATTTGTAGTTTTAATTCCCCTTTGCCGTATAGCCTAACAAATCAGGTTCCAGAGACTAGGACGTGGACATCATTAGGAGACCATTATTCTGTCTACCACATGAAATTAATGAACAAGAAAACTTCTCTATGGTGAAGACATTCTTTGGAGCAATTCAAAGACTACACTAAATATTTTCTACATCTGCTCAAAAATGGAACATCTTGATGAAACACACATCAAATAGACAAGACATGTGATGTATCTGATGTATTAAGCAAAATAAGAGTATTCTCAAAAATTGAGTTTTGTCTTTCCAGGAAATAAAATTAACTTTGAGTTAATGTTATTCACTATCATTTGGTATGAATTTTTGCTTGAACTTACCAGTGTTAGCAAAATTTTACGAAAAAGACCAAGGAGACAAAATATAATTTTTTTTTAATTAGAGAAAAAATATAGTTTCTCTAAAACAAAGGAAACTCTTTGTAAAATATGCAATAAAAGTGATATTCCAATATTACACAAGAAAATTAGACAAAAACTTGGCATAACTATGAAGGAGATTCATGTAAAATAATACCAAAACTAAACTTCTTTCTCTAGAATCCATTTTAGATCCCAAAACAATCTCAGTTGAAAATAAAATCAAACAAATTAAGCAACGTATTGCTGTTTTCCATTTTCTTTATTGTATCCAACAATAAAAAATCTGAAAGTAGAACTTAAGAAACACTGTAGGAATCTAGATGTTGCTTTAAGACATGTTAGAAATTTGATATAAGTGGTAATGTCATATGGTAAAACGAAACGTCTTAGTCCATTTGGACTGCTGCAACAAAATACCATAAACTGGGTAGCTTATAAACAACAGAAATTTATTTCTCTCAGGTCTTAAGGCTGGGAAGTCTAAGATGAAGGCCCCAGCAGATCTGGTGTCTGGTGAGGGCCCGCTTCCTAGTTCACAGATGGCGCCTTCTCACTGTGTCCTCACATGGTGGATGCATCAAGGCAGCACTCTGGAGTCTCTTTTCAAAGACACCAATCACATTCTTTAGGGCTCTCTCCTCATGACCTAATCACTCCCAAAGGCTCCACCTCCTCATACCATCACCTTAGAGGTAGGATTTCAACATATGAATTTTAGGGGAATGCAAACATTCGGAATGTAGCAAAGCTTTTTTGAAATATTACTGTGACAATGATCATTTATCATGTGTAGCTCCATTACAATTCTGAACAGGACATATAAAATTCATTTATTTTCAATATAAGTATGACTTTAATTTTATTTACCATTCCAGTTTGCATTTCCTCAGCAGAACAAGATTTCCCCAAATTGAGGACTATTTAAAATTTACATTCGTTCAAGAAAGATTGTGTCCATAGAATGCAAATTATCTAAAAATATGTATTATAGCATGGTTAATGGTTTTGCTGGATCAAAAGTAAAAAGCCAGAATTTTATTTAAAAAAAAAAAAACAATCTGTGACTCAGTTATGTCTTTATTTTAATATGCTCATCTGAATACCACAGTCTCATCAACAGGCCATCCCAGGGCCGGCCCGGTGGCGCACTGCATAGTGCGCCGCTTGGGAAGCGCGGCGGCGCTCCCATCCGAGGGTTCGGATCCCACATACAGACCAGTTCCCGCTCACTGGCTGAGCGAGGCGCGGGAGCAACACCGAGGGTTGCGATCCCGTTGCCGGTCCCCGGTCCGGTGCGGGGGCAACACTGAGGGTTGCGATCCGTTGCCGGACATGGAAAAAGACAAAAAAAAAAAAAAAAACAGGCCATCCCAATATGTGCAGTTAAAATGGAATTCAGTTATCTGTATTTTGCTAAATTTCAGTCCTACAAAAACCACAGTTTATATATTTTTAATTTTGTCCTTATGAAGTTGAAGGTAGGGAAAGAGAACATATTTTATTTAACAATTTGTTGCTTTGGTTTACAATTTTTAAATATCACAAAGTACGGTGCTAAGTTTTTACTTGTATTTTTGCCTTGGACCTTGTGAGTATTAGGAAGGGCCTTTCAGGTGTTATAGAAAATACTTTGAAAAAATCCCTTTCCTTAATCCTACCATTCACACCTTGGCTTGGAGCCTTTGGTCTCGCTATCTCGTCTGCCTTAATGCTGTCTTCCAAGTGACGTGAATGTCTCACTCCCTCATGTTTTGGGGCATTCCCCACATTATCTTCTCTCCCTACCTCTAAATCAGGGTTTTTCAGCTTCTGTACATTTTGGGCCAAATAATTTTTTGACAGAAGGGCAGGGCTGTATTGTGCATTCTAGGATGTTTGGCAGCATTCCTGGACTCTAAGCACTAGATCCCAGTAGCACCTTCCCACTTGTGACAACCGAAATGTCTGAAGAGTGCCAAATATCACCTGGGGGTCAAAATTACCCCAGCTGAGAACCACTGATGTAACCCTAAACTTACTCCATTATCATCCTCTTAACCTCATACTCTGTTTTAATTTATTTTTTAACATAGCACTACTCACCATCTGACATTATGTTATCTGACATATCTATTTGTTTAAAGTCTGCCTCTTTACTCCCCATTCCACTAGCAAGCCTCATGAAGTCAGGAACTTTATCTGACACATTGTTCTATCTCCAGAGTCTAGAATAGTGCTAAGCACACAACAGGTGCTCACTGATGACTGACTGAACACCAGATGCCACAGAAATGTTTTCACCACTCAAAACAGTCAAAATGACAGGAACAGCTTCCAAAAGTTAGTCCACATAAACCTTTCCTCTAATAAAAGTCTGCGTTTCCAGGATGGGAGTAATTGTTAGCTACAGCCATCATTTTTTAAGGATTTATGTAGAAGACTACATTGCAAATTTTTAAATATTGAGTGGCAAATGATCATTAGTGATTGATGGACTTAGAATATATATAGTGGCAATAAATCATTTCATTTGCAAAATGAAATATAAAATATTAGAATATTAGAACAGGAAAATATTAGAGCTTAAACATTTTTAAAAATTAATCTCTTCTGGGATAGTTAAACTACAGAAATCATAGATACTTTCCTACTTATGGTTCTCATGTCTTATGGACATGATTAGGCCCATGTTTTTGAGTACAAATAATCTACTAGGAAAGGCTAATATTTGTCTCTTGTGGATGCAGCATGTGCTTAACTCTATTGTTTGACATTACAACATTTTCATTCTGTAATTCTATCTTTCTGGCTCCTGAAGTCATTTGAATTGAGCTCTGATTTAGAGGTTCCATGAGGGAAGCACAACCACTAGCAAAGTCTTCCTCAAGCTGGGAAAATGGTCTTCTTCCACTTACCTTGAGGTTTAAAAGAGACATCCAAGGGGTAATGAGGGGGAGAGGACCCCTTCCTCAGGCAGCCAGAATGACTAGATCATCCAGGCAGTCAATGTCACAACCCAGGTTAGCTTCACAACCACCTTCATATAGTAAAGCATAGGCTGACTTAAAAAAAAAAAAATGTTAAGAAATGTAACTACTATACCTAGGTAATCACAGACTCTGGTCCAGAAAATATGGTAACTCTCAACTAATTATAATTCTTGAGCATCTTGTGTTCACCATATTTCAGAACACCAAGAAAATGAACGTCTATTTCTCTCTCTTCAAATATGGAATCACTTAATGTAAAGATAAATCAGACAGCACTAAAATTAATAACTATCAGGTGCAGTGTATTATTATAGTAATTCATATGCATAATACAACTCTTCTAGTGTGATAAATTATCTTCCTAAACATGGCTCTAGCATAATAGACCAACTAATAGATACTTGTAAGTTCATAAAGTAATATGCTTCAGAGTTACATGGTTTTTATTACAGAGAATTATATCAGAATTTTTGTCTTATTTTTCACATTCTATTTTTTTCTGCTTAATGCATTTAGCATTGTTATATATTATTATTATTACTTAATCCTGTGTCTTCAAAATAAACAGAAATGAATAAAATATTAAGAACAACTTTTTGCAAGTCTGAAGTACAGGTATTTATTAATATCTCTTGAGAATATTCTAAATAATTCATTATTATAGGGAACGCAACCTATAGTGTCAAACTTAACTTTCAAGTTACAAAGTACCACTAAATTTTGCCACTAATTGTTTATACAACACATCGCATTTCAGCAACTGTGCAGATAGTGTCAACATTCAGTTGATGATTCTACTCCAATCCTCTTAATGACAACCCTCATTTTAAGGCTGTGATGAAGAAACCAATACTATCTGATTTAGAAAGTTCTTTCAAAGTCCACCCCCTATCTTTTAAAACTCAATTTGTCCTTTTGGTCACTTTCACTAATCCAGTTTAAGAGTTTAAAGTCTCCCCACGTGTCCTTAACTAATGGCAATGTGAATGCAAAAGCACATACTTGCACGGCATTTGGAAGTTAGCAAGTGCATTTGTATGTTGTGATTCAAAAGTGACCTTCTATGGACAACTGATTGAGACAAGGCATATAGCAGTTGTTTAAAAACTAAATAAACCTGAGACATACACTGATTGACCTCTCTGACTCCTATCCTTTAACTTTTACCTTACTGATTCCTCTTTTTAGTCAGAATATTCTGCCTGGGGATGAGAAAAACCCACTACAAGAGTATAAAAGAAAAAAAAAAAAAAAGAGCATCAGTCAACACTTCTACAATTCCTAAAATACAGTCATTTTATTTTGAAAAGCTACTTAGCTTATTAAAGACCAGGGGTTTTAAAAGGAAACATTTTCGAAATAAAGTTTCTTCTTAGTGTCTCTTAAATTGATAGTACCATTTTGCCTGTTGTTAAGCCATTGGGATATAAATAAAAGCTTTTCTCACCTAATTTGTCTGTTGCTTCTTCTTGATCCATTTTAATGACTGCATCATACACCGTTCATTACAGCACCTCTCAGCAAGAGCAAAAGTCAGAACACTGCTTCACTTCGATTTTGCCAAATGAATTGGCAAAAAAAGTACATGATGGATTAATCACAAATATCTGAATAATCTGTAATAAAGTGAGAGTTTCAATAGACATGGTAAATTTAAAAGAAGGATTAAAATATCTCAATAATAAGTATCTATCTGTTGTATATATTATCTAATAGCCATTGTCCTTGAGGACTTCAGGGTTGTGATACTCAACAGGGAGCCACTAGCCACATGTGGCTATTTAAATTTAAAGTAATTAAAAGTAAATAAGATTTAAAATTCAGTTCCTCAGTTATACTAGCCACATTTCAAGCATTCAGTAGCCACATGTGGCCAATGACTTCCATATCCAACTGTGTAGATATCGAACACTGCAGAAAGTTCTATATGACAGAGCCCCTTCAGAGGGAGAATGATGCCCTTTCCCACTGCCTCTCACTGCTTATGTTAGAAAATGAGAAATGGCAACGTTTTCTGCCATAAGAGTAAATTATTTCAACTTCTCCTGGTGCTTAAAACAGTTAATCCTCTTTCAGATGTACTTTTCAAATTGCACATTGTAGAAATGACCCCTGAAATTATAGTTTCAATGGTATTGCAGAAACCATAATTGTTTCCTAACAGTAGTGTGTAAAATAATATAAAGCCATTCACAGTGATTAAAATACCCTTAAATTTATATAGAAATTATTCATAGAGGTAATTGCTGTATATTCCCCTGCAGTATCATGCACTTTCATATTTACATACATATACATGTTCTTTTGGCACACTGTCTTTGACCAATCTGAAATGAGAAAGGCAAGAGGCTTTCTTTCTTGGGAAAAAAGCACACAAAACAAAACCTCTTTTATCTTTTACCCAATGTCACCAAAAAAAAAAAATAATAATAAATGATACAAACGGTTCTTTACTGGTTTTAAAAGTACAGCCAGAAATTACGTGAAGTTGGGACTACTGAATTATTCATGTAGGTTCTGATCGAATGGGATCATTATCTCTGGCCTTAAAAGTTAGTAAATATTGTCTAATGCCTGGATACTGTTTTGATATAATAGTCTCAGGAAAAAGAAAAGAAAAACTGACTTCTTAGCAAGCTTGAACCTAAATTAAGGAGGAGATCCTTGATGCATTCATTACAAACGTGTGTGTGTATGTGTATATGTGTCATGTACACACGTGTGCATCTGTGTAGGTCTGTACACACAAATATGAAATATCTTAGACAATTCTGGTCGTCAACCTTCTCCCAATCTTTCTAAAGGCATTTTAACTTATACTTACAACTAAAGAGTGGCAGAACGGCTCAGTTGTCTGGTGCTTGCTGCTATTTTTCTCACCTTTCTCTACTCTCATCTATCATAGAGTATCTAAGAGAATTTCAGAAAATGCAGATGGAGGCTCAGTAAATGATTGCACTATCTAATCGTTTGCCAGTGAGCAGTTGAATAATCTTAAATTATAGACCAGTGGGTTTTTCCCCCAGATTGATTTCAATGAATGAATTTGCCTGAGTTTAAGAACAACATAAACCAGAGTACTGAAGAAAGCCTGAATTAAGATTGTGCTCTTAAAGGCAATACAGAAAGATGTGCATTTGTAAAATGTCTGAATGCATGGAGATAAATATATGACAGCAATTTTCAGAGAAATTAAAATTAGGGGTGGACTATGCTACAAAATACCTTTATAAACTAATAGTTACAGAATGTAGCAGAATCTGTTAGCATCAAAGAAAATATCATTATTGATTCTGCTGATTTGTTTAACAAAATACACATTGCCTTTTCTCCTTGTAGAACACCGCTTTTCCTTTTTCACAGTGATGTGGAGTCTATTAAGAGGATAAGAACATCCAACAAAGAGCCTTTTAGCAATTCAGTAGTTCACAAAATTTACACAAGACTAAAAGTCTTTCCTCTGAGACAGCTGCCTCGGTCTTACACAGAATGCATAGGTTTCCCAGACTGCCTTTCTCATAATGTAGCACAAGCTAATAAATCATGCAATTTAATTAAGTTTTTAACAAGAATTAAAGTGTGTGAACAATCTAGTGAAATGGGTGTGAATACTATTTCAATAGTGCTGTTCTCACAGAGCTGTCTGCCTTTTTCTATCTGATATGAGAAGTAGTGGAGGGCAAGTGAGTTTTTAAAAAAGTAAACATTCTTTATTAGCTGCTGTAGTTAATCCAAATCTATGATTCTATTGTATTATTCTACAACATGGCCACGTAATTTTATTCTCAGATTGAAGAAGACAAATTTGAAATTGGAGCTCAAAGAAAAATGACAGAGGTGAGTAATCTATAGCATTCTATTCGTCACTATTATTATTTCTACCTTTGTCTTTTAGAAATAGGAAGTGCCCCCTCGAAAGGGAGAAAATAAGTCACTTCATG
>NW_007728091.1:8535-10708 GCF_000696425.1 Galeopterus variegatus | reverse complement strand
TTTGAGCTTAATCATTTTGTATAACTATATTACTAATTTTTCAACAGTGAAAAAAATTGCTTTCTAATGCTATCAAAATGCTTAATATTTTTCAAAATGTAGAAGTATGCCAAACTGTTTCATAATAACTATATCTGTATAGTATGAATTTATAGCCTTGTATGAAAAAAAAAGCCTCTGTGTCAGTGAAAATTCATTTGTCAGCATTAGATTGAAGATAAAAATGAGATATTTGTGCTGCTGAACTTAACGTGGAAACCAGATTCTAGTCTTATCTTTAGATTATCTGTCTAACTTTTGCAAAGTTTCATTACATCTTAAGTAATGTTTCCTCATATGTAATGAGAGGGCTGGACTAGAGACTAAGAGTGCCCCTTCAACTTTGAATCTCTATGACTATGGAATATCACATATAACATTTGAATTCTCCAAATAGGTAGACCATAATATGTGGAAGAAATGACACTTCTCCCAGGCAATTTGGCCACTAATGTGCATGCATTTAAAAATGTATAATGCTTTTTTTTATGAAACCCCATGAAAAAATAATAAGAGCAAATACCACTTGAACTTACTATGTTTCAGGCATTGATCAAAATTATTTACATTTAAGTTCCCAAGCAAGCCTATCAGTTATGTTATATTATTTTTACTGTTTAAATAGCAGGAAGAACATGTCCCTATGAGGTTATTAGTATTATTACCCCCATTTTTTTCCAAGAAGGAAAAGTGATAAACCATAGTCAAAGTAAAATGGTGAGGATTCCTCTTTCCAATAGGTTGACTTGACACAAAGCATTCATTAAAGCCGGAAATTCTAAAGCTTTGCTTTTCTTCAAATCCACATGGAGTGATTAAAATATGATTAATTAAAAGTTGTGTGAGAGCCCACTAGCTCTAAAATTNAATGGGTGTGAATACTATTTCAATAGTGCTGTTCTCACAGAGCTGTCTGCCTTTTTCTATCTGATATGAGAAGTAGTGGAGGGCAAGTGAGTTTTTAAAAAAGTAAACATTCTTTATTAGCTGCTGTAGTTAATCCAAATCTATGATTCTATTGTATTATTCTACAACATGGCCACGTAATTTTATTCTCAGATTGAAGAAGACAAATTTGAAATTGGAGCTCAAAGAAAAATGACAGAGGTGAGTAATCTATAGCATTCTATTCGTCACTATTATTATTTCTACCTTTGTCTTTTAGAAATAGGAAGTGCCCCCTCGAAAGGGAGAAAATAAGTCACTTCATGGCTTTGCCTCCTGGAAGATACAAGCTGCCAGCTCTTCTCCAGGGCTTTCCACCTGTCAATGTGCTAGGTGCAGACCTGACAGTCCACCCATGCTCTAATTCCTCAAGGCCAGCATGGTTGGCAGGACATTCACAATGAGCCTGTCCCCAAACAGGGCCTTTGGCACTTGGCTTCCCCTGTTCACTTGCACTGTGACAGGCTGCACACAAGACAGATATGTGGATCAAACGCAGTGCCTGTGGATACACCCAGCAGGATCCAAGGACCATTACTAGAATTCTCAATAATTTGCTATTAGTATTGCAGGAAAAGTGAGGTGTACACAATTGAGCGATAAAAACACATTTGATAAAGAAAATATACACAATACATATTTTTGATGTTGAATTCAAAAGGGGTCACATAGAGCATGCAAGAGCATGCAAGAAAGGAAGGACAGCATGAGCTGGGAACCTTCCAGACATCCTTCATACAGAAAGGTTTGCTCAGCTGTGAAAGTATGATGGATAGAAATGAAAAAAATGGGATCTAAGAAAGACAAGAAAGGATGTAGCTCTGCCCTAACTCTTGTCATATTCCCATGTGACAATTAATATTTATCACAATATTTGGTCTTCTCTTACAGTATGGAAACTTGGTGAGCTATTTATGGAGTTCCAAACTCATGCAGAATTTTCTGTCATGAGATACTGGATCAGTCACTCTCTTAGTGTAGCTCCTGCTCCATTAGCATTACCCTTACCCCATACTTGGGAATACTTGCCTTTGTCAGTCACTCCTATTTCAGGTTCTCAGAAAACAATTATGGAAAGGAATGTGCATGTATGTTTTAAATGTGTACATATATAATCCAATATTAAACTTAACGGAGGCATGCTTAAACTAAGAACCACATTCTAACTCAGTGGTGTATGGGTCTACAC
>NW_007728091.1:6083-6926 GCF_000696425.1 Galeopterus variegatus | reverse complement strand
TTTTTTTCCAAGAAGGAAAAGTGATAAACCATAGTCAAAGTAAAATGGTGAGGATTCCTCTTTCCAATAGGTTGACTTGACACAAAGCATTCATTAAAGCCGGAAATTCTAAAGCTTTGCTTTTCTTCAAATCCACATGGAGTGATTAAAATATGATTAATTAAAAGTTGTGTGAGAGCCCACTAGCTCTAAAATTATATAATTATTTAGAATAATATTTAGAAAATGCAGTGGTAAGAAGGATATAAGTGGTAGGTCCAGGGCAGTGAGAGAGGAAGCTAGTGGGAATGCATTTTTCATTTCACCTGTCTCAGATCTTCAGTGTGTCCTTTACCAGTCATTATCCGGTATCATGCGCTGCAATTCCCAGAGTGGCCACTAGATGTCAGGCATAAAGCCTAGGTGCAGCAATTAAGGTGACCCTTTCTTTTTACAGCCAGTTTTTAAAAGGGAACATGTCTATTGAATTATTTATTTCTGATGTTAATGACAGCTCCCTGCTATACTCCTCACTCTGCCTCATAACCAATGGCACTACAAGATAGAATGTTATGTGTAACCCATGCACTACCAGATCTTCAAGTTGGTGAATGCCTTGACAGTAAAAAAACAGGTCTTTATATATGACCCACACATAACATAGTGTATGTTTGACCAGAAGTTTGCAAGAAATTGTTTGTAATTTAGTTGTTAAAGAGCTCTTTAATGGATTTTGAATCAATTGTTGGGGGATTCCCTTCTGTTCTCAATTTGTATAATTTTAACAGCCTCATTGGGCTAACGTGGCAAGCACACAGAGGTACTCCAAGAGCCTATTAATGGAGACTCTTATGTTGAGCACAT
>NW_007728091.1:3018-4374 GCF_000696425.1 Galeopterus variegatus | reverse complement strand
TCTATAGCTACAGTCTTGATGAGAGTGAGGTGATTTTTCTCCATTCAAAGTCTGACGCTCCCTCCGTAACTTAAGACGGTTCTGGATTATTCTACCTGGCTCTCCTGCAGAAGCTTCCTCTCACAGACTAGGTAATCCAGAGGGCCGCCTACACTAGACCTGGTGTGGCTAACGAGGGAATTTGAACAACTTGATTTCCGAAACTCATCTTCTCCTCTACCCCCAAATATGCGCTTCCTCCCATATTCCTTTTCTCAGTTAACGGCACCATCACATCCATGTAATTCTCAGAAGAGAAGCTCAAAGTCCTCAAAACTATCTCTGAGTCATGTGGGACTTATGCTATACCAGACACTTTTTAAAGGCATTTCACATGTATTTGCTCATGTAGTCTTTTCAGCAACCTTATTGGGTAGGTACTATTATTAATACACCAATTTTAATGATGAAAAAAAACCAATGAGACACAGAGAAACTACATAATTTTCCCAAGGTCATGAGGCCAGCAAGTCAATCTGACTCCAGAGACTTTGCTTATAACTGACATGGTCACTTAATACATGACTCTTTTCCTTATTTCATCACCATAACCAACTACGAACTCCTGCCTGTTCTACCTCCACGTCTTTGTCTTTTCATCTCTATCCCCACTGACATAGATCAGGACTTCATTTTTAATAAGGTTTTGACTGATTTTCCTGAATCTAGTTTTCCAGTTTCTCTTTCTTCTTGTCCATTTCTAAAAAGCATGACTCTGATTATTTCCCTGTGCCTTTCAATAATACCCGAGAGCTTCTCTTTTACTCCTGAATTAATATAACTTCTCAGCCTGGCATTCAAAGTTTTTTGCATCATTACATCTACATATCTTTTTAGGCTCATCTCCAAAACTAAAGTATTTGCTTTCTCTATGAGTTTTCAATCATATGCTCTACTTTCCCCTTAGCACTGGCCCCATACCAGCTGTGCAGAATGCACTGTGCTTCTTAACTCTGCAGAGTATATTGTGCTTCTTCTAAACCAAAGCCCAGTAAAGGATAGAGATTTTAAATCTGGCCTCAAACAGAATTTCAGGCAGCTAAGGAGATGACTAATTTTCCTTTCCTTTGTTGTGGCACCTCCTATTCAGAATGCTGTTGACCAAGGCACAGGCCAGGCAGATCAACCGGTGTGTGTCTTCTCCTTGTTCCTATCAGCTCCCAATTCCAAGGGGAAGAGCCCGAATCCCATTGTGATTTCCACTCTCCTTCTCTGATGAAAGACTCAAAACACCCAGTTTAACCCTCAATTCTACTATTATCTCTTCTTTATACTCCCCCACCCATATTCCCTTCTAACTTCTTCTGATGTGAATCT
>NW_007728091.1:0-1605 GCF_000696425.1 Galeopterus variegatus | reverse complement strand
TTTTTTTTTTTTTCTTTTTGTAAATCAATTGAGTACAGGCAGCAGAGGATGGGAATAAAAGTCCAAATTATTTGTCTAACTTAGAAGTGTGAAAATCCAGGTGAAGAGAAAAACTAGGTCTACAGTTTCTGTTTTCTTCTCATTAGTAGGAAAAAATAAGGCAAAAATGACTACTTCAACTGAGCAAATGAACAATATAAGCCACGCTGAACAGAAATGTTTATCTGGCTACTTAAGAGAACACACTGAATTCAAGTACTCTGGGAGCATCTCTCCAAATGCAAGAAGCTGCTTACAATTTAAGAAGAACCTTGGGTTGTTGTGGCTGCTACTTTGCTTTTCCAATTATAAATGATTTTCACCTGGTTATTAAAGTAGGGGTTCTATATAACTCTTTGATTCAATTCATTTCAATTAAGTAAGTATTTATTGAGCGTCTGTGTTGTCTATGTCGTGCCAGACTGGGACACTGTGTTCAGTGCTTAGCTCAATTACCTATGTGTCCTGGATAAAAATAAAACTATGTTTCTCCCAAAGATCTTGTAACTCAGATGTTCACACTAATTTTGACTGGATTTCATTTCAATGAATTTAAATTGATGACATTTTATTTTGAAGGTTTAAGGAAGTGAAGTTAAGGAACTTGTGCAAACTGAAGACAGAAATAAATAAATGACTGAGATTTTAGGCTGAAAAAACAGAGTCCCCTTTCTCATTTGCCTTCCTGGACCTCTGTAGAATTCCTAGCTTGTTAGCACATTGTTTGATTTTACACAAAGACACATTGCACACCATTGCAGCAGTAAACTAGACCTGCCTGAGAATCAATAAAAAACAATCCAAGTGTTAATGTGACATTATTCTAAAATCCACTTATTTCATAATAAGTTAAATATTGAACTTTGGCTTACTGAATTCCCTGTGAGATGCTACTGAGTAAAAGAGGATTTCATAGGTAGAGCTGTCAGAGAAACCTCACGAACAAGAGCCATGAGTATTCAGTGGCATGTCTATTTAATTGATGTAAAAGGAATACATTTTAGATAGGTCTTCACTATATGTATTCACATAAGCTGGGTCTGTGAGATTAAAACAAACATATAACTGGTTAACCATTTTCCAGGAAAATAACTAATATCTGGTAATTTACTATCTTAAAACTCAAAATGCTGAAAGTCTGCACAAATTCAACAACTTTGCAAAATCACTATTGTAATCAGATCTCTTCTACAGCATTGTGTGTAATTGCTATGAAAATGTAAAAACGCCTCTTTTTCCCCTCTCAACTAGCACANACCCCACTTTCTCTTAGTTTCCACTAGTTCCCTGACTCTTCCTTTGCTCTTGATGGGCCACCCATGTGGACGGCCCATGCCAACAATCTGCTAGGGGTGAATGACAACTCTGCATGTAACCTTGAACATGAATGTTCCTGTAACCACCTCAGTGAGGTAAACCTGGTGATACTCTACTCATATTTCAAGTCCCGTCTAATTTACCATCTTTTTGGGGAAACCTTAATTAAGACCACTTAATAAGTCCTATTTTCTTGAGCATTAACTGTGTGCCACACACTACACTATGTACTTTCTGTGCATTGCACAC
>NW_007728090.1:336163-336774 GCF_000696425.1 Galeopterus variegatus | reverse complement strand
AGCAGCGCACTGTAGCAGTGCGCCACCGGGCCGGCCCGTGATTTATTAACTTTTGGTGGTGTACTTTCTTGGTTTTTTGCATTTCTGGTATCTCTTTTTGGGTGTTTGCTCATTTTGGCAGGGAGTTTCACTTGGGTCGTGGACCTCTGCGGGAAGTCTGCTCTCTGGTCAGTTTGAATTCTAGTAGGTTGCTGGATACCGCCCTGCCAGTCCCATAAGGTTTGTGTGTTCTGCACCTCGCTATCGGGGTGTTTTCACACTCTGTGTGCACTAGGTGGGGCTGTTGAGCCTTGCAAAGGGGTCCCGCAGGGTGTGTAATTATTGATTTTTTTTTTCCGAGACTCCGCCTCTTTTTACCGGACCCCTCCCCACTCTGTGCGCTCAGAACAGGGTTGAGGCTTGTCTTCTGCAAACCTCGTCTTTCAGCTGAGACATCAAAGCTGTGCCCTGCCCCGCCCTGCCCAGAAGGTGTCTATTCTCTCCAACTGCAGGGTGTGAGCTCCTCGAGGGAGGGTCCCACAGCACACAGTTCCTCTTTGACTCCCCCCAGCGCGGGTCGCCCGGGGCGCCCTCTGGGAGTGCTCTCCGGCAGCTTCAATGCAGCTCCAGAG
>NW_007728090.1:311776-335275 GCF_000696425.1 Galeopterus variegatus | reverse complement strand
TGCTCACAGAGATGGTATCTGCCTCCCGGAAACAGGGAGTTTACCTGGGGCCGACACCCAGGGTGTGGTGGAGAGAGGATCTGGGCGCGCTCCTCTTCCCTGCCCTCCCGACGCTGGCCAGGGGCTCCCCACACTACCAGCCCCGTCAGAGATCCGCGGGGAGAGTGGGATTGAAGGCCGGTCCACAGGCCCTGGGGTGCCCCACATCGAGGTAAGCAAGTGGCACATCTCAGTGAGGAGCCACGCCAAGCAGAGATGGCTGGCCTGCCTGCTCTAAGCCGGCCGTCTCCACCCCCACCCGAGAAAATGGAGGCAGCTCTGTTGCGGGCGCCTAGCCTGGTGTGGTAGGCAGAAGCTAGGTGGGCAGGGAGCAGTCAGGCTTCACCCTGCAATTGGGGCTGGACTGGTGGTGACTCACAGAGCTCGCAAAGTTGGGCCGGTCCGGCGCCTTCCACTCCGTTTCTGTGTCGTCTCTGCTGACTTACTTGGCCTTTGTTGTCTCGGGCTGCTCGCTCGAACCCGCAGCAGGGCTTGGGCGCTCTCAGGAGTCTTCTTTTATGGCGGCCCTAAAACCTCAAACCTGTTGTTGCTTGTTTGTCGTTGTAGGTTCGTTGTTCAAAGATTTATTCGTTTTTTGTTGCTCTTGGAAATGCAAATAGTACTCTGGTATCACAGCGCACACTTCTCAGGGTCACGCTGTCTCCTGGCACGGCCTGAGAATTTCTTTAAGAATGAATGACAATGAGTTTCTTTAAGAATAAGAAAAACCTTTTAACAACAAATGCCCTTTTCCTAAAATTAGCATTTGTTGAATGATTCATTCAAATTTTTATCTAATAATTTTGCATCATTGTAAGGTATGTTAATCTTCCCTATATACCCATGGAATTGCCATGATAATTCATGTTTATAAAACCCTTAGTCATTTAGAAAAGATATATACCCCTAAGGTCATGCCTACCAAAATCAACCAGTTTAATTATTCTTCATATATTTGAGTAAGTCAATCTAATTACAGAAGATTGATAAAAAAAACTATTTTATAGTCAAAGGGCTATATGTGTCAAAATCAAATGAGAAGTAAACCAGTCCATAAGACTTCATTTTTTAAAATAGACTATTTTATTGAACTATAACATTTATAGATAAACGTGTTGTAATTATAATGTATAATATACCTCAATGAATTATCACAAAGCAACACACCAATGTAACCACATTCCAGAAAAATAAATGGAGCATTATAAATACCACAGAAGAGCCCTAACTATCAGAATCATTTCAAATACCATAGATTAGTGTTGTCTTTTGGGAGGCTTTATATAAAAGGAACAAAAGCACCTGGTTTCTTTTGCTTGGTATTACAGTTTTCAGATTATCCCATGTGATATTTTGGAGCAGCAATTCTTTAATTTTCTTACTGTGTAATATAACATTGTATGATTATAGTAAAATCTATTCATTTTTTCTTGGTGGACATTTATTTGTAACTGATGACTATTACAATTCACTTCAGTGTAATTATTTTCACTCCTTTATTCTACTGATGTGGTAATTTACATTGATTGATTTCCAAATGTTAAACTAACCTTGCATTACTAAAATAGACACAATTCTGTTCATTATATTTTCCTTTTAATTTATGTCTCTATTTGGTTTGCTTATATTTGGGGGAGGATTATCATAAAAAAGCTTATGTAATTTATAAAAGATAATGACATTTAATTTTCTTTCTTGTAAATTTGCTTGTCAACTTTTTTGGGATATACTTTTGTTATGCTCCCTCATAAACTGAGTTTGGAAGTAGCCTATTTATCTTTGTGAGGTTTGTAAGATCTGTAATAATGCCACCTTTTTAATTATCCATATTAATTTTTGTAGATATTCTCATTTTTTCATAATCAATATCACCAGTATTTATCAATTTTATTTACCTTTCCAAAGAACCAACTTTTGGCTTTTTAGTATTTTCTATTGTTTTTCTTTTATAGCTATCTATAATTTCTGCTCTTCTTTTATTATTTCTATCCACAACATTCTTTTTGTTTAACTGATTTTCTATTTAACTTCTCAAGATGGAAGTGTAGTTTGTTTTAGCCATTCTTTTTACTTAATATTTATTCAAGAGCATAATTTGCCACTTAAGTATGGCTTCAGTTGCACCTTAAGATTATTATATGTGATATATTCAGTATTCTTTATTTCAAATTATATTTTAATTGTGTTTTCTTATTTGACCCATGGATAACTTAGAAGTGCATTGCCTAATTTTTGAACATATGTGGATTTCTTAGTTATCCTCTTGTAATTAATTTCTAGGTTAATTCCACTACAGTCAGAGAAAATACTGTGCATGTTTTAAGTTGTTTGATATCTGCCACCATTTACTTCAAGACCCACAATATAGTCAATTTCCATTGTAACTTCTCCCAATATCTAGTACTACTCACACATTCAATTGATAGTTAATAAATATCAGAGACTATATGAAGACATGACAGGCTGTTGCACCAAAACAAATTTTATCAGCCTAAATTTTTCTCTGTTAAAAACAAATGATTCCAGCTGTGCCTCTATCTACTCCTAAGCATAAGCACAATACAAAAAATACCTTCCTGAAACATCTCCTATTGTCACTATACTTCTCAAAACTGAAAACATATTCTTCTGCAAACTGATGAGCTGAATTTTATTAAGAAAGATCTGTGGTAAGACTCAAAAAGATTTGTGTAATACTCTCTCCCTCACTCAGAAAAGCTCTTTCCATTCATCATAAATGGTTGATAAGAAGTTCTGTTTTAACAACATTTCTGATGATGAATGAGTATATCCTTCTTTCATATTAAAGCAAATATTAAAAAACAATCTTCTTGAATCATGGAAGAAATTTTTCAACACAATTTAATCATAAAGGTGGAAGTAAGATTAACAGAGTAAGGCTGTGTAAGGGAGGAGGTGGCCCACCCTGCTATCTCTACTTCACCCTTCTGCAGTTATGAGAGAGAAGGCGAAGTCTTCATCCTGCCATAGACTAACGCATGAATAGTGTTAATCTTAAATGTATATCTCTGTGTGGTATACATTAGGAAACAAGAGGGAGATATTAAGCCTCCGTTAATTATCTCCATATGGAAGAATACCCCCAGGAAACATAACAAGCTCTTTCCACTTTGCAACTCTTTATTTCATAGAGAGGGAAATTGGTGTAACGTACTTTTAAAGGTATATGCAGCAATCTGACCTATTTAAGTTTCAGGGCTGTTTGCTAAAAAAGACCTTTTTTAAAAAAAATTGGGAACTTGATCATAACTAGTTCTTTTGTTACATGATTGAGGAAGAATAAATGGATGCCCACAGAATGCTATTTAGTGACTCTGTGAACATTTTACATAGTCGGCATAAATGTCATTTTGAAATAGCTGTAACAATAGTGCTTCATTCAGTCACTTGGGCCTTTAAAGCATTTCCATTAAACATCTCTTTTTGAGAGAAAAGAGTGAAGTTCTTTTAAATCTTATTAGACTACAACTAAGATAATGATTTCTTCTCAGTGCAAAATATTGGCTGGAGTTTGGGGAGGGTGAATTAAAACAAACATAAGCTTTTAAATATTTTTTTCTCTTTTTTAAAATCTGCTTTTCATTTAGAGAAGAATTTGTCAAGGTTTAACAGATATACTGGGCATAAAATGTGGCTGTATCCCAACATATTTAGATGTTTAGAATTAGGATTTTATCACTTCAGATGCATTGCTGTGACAACAGCAGAAAATTCTGATACTGGCTTAACATAGAGATTGGCACATTTTTTTTGTAAGGAGCAGATAGTAAATATTTTAAGCTTTGCAATTCATAACTACCATCTCTGTCACAACTATCAATTCCACTATTTTAATGAAAGAAGCCATTAGATGATACATAAATAAATGCAGTGACTGTATTTCAATAAAACTTTGTTTATAAAAACAGGTGGTAAGCTGGATTTGAACTGCAGGTTGTTGTTTGCTGGCCCATGATTTAATCCACAAGTATATTTACTGTTTACTTAAAATGAAATTTGGAAGTTGGCCATTCAGGGGTTGATTCGGCAGTGCCAAGACTCTGATTGCTTCTGCTACTCTAGTCCTACTCTCCCTAATCTAGAGATGGCTGCTATAGCTCTAAGTATTTGATCCACTTCTAAAACCAGGAAGCACAAGCATTTTCAGGGCACCGAGAATGAGCCTTCCTCATATGCTTCCCTTCTTTGATAAGGAAGAAAAAAGATTCCTGTAAGACTCCCATACTTCTGCTTTTATCTCATTAGTCACATCTAGTCATATGCCTACTCCCAGGCAAACTATTACCAAAGGGGAATGGATTGGCATGATTAACTGGAATCAGTTTGTTCTTTGTGGCTGATCTCATGGCCATTGAAAAAGATGGCAGTTCAGGGGAGTAACGTCATCAAGATGGCAGAATAGATGATTCCCAGCATTGCTCCTCCCCATAAGTAACCAATTTGCAACTACTAAAAAGCAAAGACTGCCCACCTGGGACTGCTACAGCTGGGGGAAGAAAAGAGACCTGCAGAGTTTGTGAAGGTGAGAAAGGCCACAGCAAGATGTTGCCTATGGTTCTGAGCCCTGGATGCTTCTGAGCCACCCTGTTAGGGGGCAGGGAGTGGCTGCTGCACACAGATTGAAGCTTGAAAAAGCTGTAGCAGCATCCTTCACATCTATCTGCTTGGAGTCTGCAGGGGAGAGGAAGGCAGTGCACCATACCAGCCCACAGGCCATAAAGACCACTGGCAGGATTCTCCTGGGCCTACAAAGGAGCAAGTCATTGCAGCCAACTGGAGAAGGGAGCCAACCAGAGACTACCCAGAGCTGGAAATGATTAACAATCCACACAAAAGCCTCCAGAGAATCAGCAGCAAAGCAGCAATTTAGCTCAAGGTCTGGTCCCCAAAGGAAGTTCCCACAACTCGGAACTAAACACAGATCACTACATTAGCTCCTGTGCCGAGTCTAAGTGGTGGTAGTAGTTTTAAACTATATTACAAACCAAAACACAGACCAGAGACAAAGTTCTGATAACCACCTATAAAACCTAGAAGAGTCAGCAATCTCCTCAAATGCCCAGGCATCAATGTAAAAGCACAGAGAAAGAACAGAGAAATATGCCACCACCAAAGGAAACAAATACAGCACCAGCAATGGACACAGAGGAACAGCAGATCTATGAAATGTCTGACAGAAAATTCAGAATAACTCTCTTAAGGATGTTCAGGGAGTCACAAGGAAGTTGAGACAGAAAATGAAATGATATCTGGAAAAAAATTCAGGTGCAGAATGAGAAAACAGACAAAAGAATAGAATCAATTTTTTAAAACCAAATAGAAATTCTAGAAATAAAGAGTATATTATCTGAATTTTAAAATTCGATAGAAAGCTCTAATGGCAGACTTAATCAAATAAAGGAAAAAATCAGGGAGCTTAAAGATAAAACACATGAAATTATCCCGTCAAAAGAGCAAAAAGAAAAAAGAATAAGAAAAAAATGAAACAGAAATACAGCAAATATGGGAATCCTTCAAGAGAAATAACCTCCACATAATTGAGAAAGGAAGAGATCTAGAAAGCATATTCAAGGAAATAATGACTGAAAATTTCTCAAGTATGGAGAAAGATGGCAGTGTCCAGATACAGGAAGCTCGGAAGTCGCCAATCAAATCCAATCCAAAGAGGAACACCTCAAGACATATCATATTCAAATTATTAAAATCCAAAGAGAAAATACTGAAAGAAGCAAGAAAAAGAAACACATAACATTCAACAGAGCCCAATTCATCTTTCAGTGGACTTCTCAGTAGAAACCCTACAGGCCACGAGAGAAGGGATGATATATCTGAAGGAAAAAGACTGTCAGCCAAAAATTCTGTATCCAGAAAAACTAACTTTCAAATATGAAGGAGAAATAAAGTCTTTCCAGACAAACAAAAGCTAAGGAACCTGCTCTACAAGAAATGCTAAAGGGATTTCTTAAATCTGAAAGAAAACTATGCTAAAGAGTATCAAAAAAAATCTGAAGGTACATAACTCATCAGTAAAGTAAATACACAGACAACCTCAGAATACTCCAATTTGTGAGGGTGGTAAATAAACCACTCAGATCCTTGTTATAAAGACTAAAGGATAAACCTAACAACACACTAACATGTACAAAAACAGTATAAGAGAAAGGCAATATTAAAAGATGTATCTTGAAACAACAAATTGTCCAAAGGTGTGTGTGGGGTGGGGGAGTGGGGGGGGAAAGGATACCGAAGTATAGAGTTGACTTTTTTTTTTCTGTTTTCTTAGATATCAAAGTTATTAGCCTAAAATAATTTGTTGTAACTATATTATAATATGTATTTTGTAAACCTCATGGTAACATAACACAAACACTTAGAAGAGAAATACTAAAAATAAATAGAGAGAAAGCAAAATGTAAAGCTAGAGAAAACCACTCAGCCACAAAAGAAGACAGGAAGACCAGAAAAAAAGAAAAAAGGATCCACAAAACGACCAGGAAAAAAAAAAAAGCAACATGGCAGCAATGCGTCCCTACATATCAATAATAATCCTAAATGTAAACAGATTAAATGCCCCAATTAAAAGACACAGAGTGCCCAAATGGATGATCAAACAAGAACCAACAATATGCTGCCTGCAAGAAACTCACTTAACTGATAAAGACACACACCAGATGAAAGTGAAGGGATGGAAAAAGATGTGTCATGCAAATGGAAACCAAAAAAGATCAGAAATAGCTATACTTATATCAGATAAAAAAAAAGACTTCAAGAAAAAAAAAACTGTGGTATATATACACAGCGAAATACTATTCAGCTATTAACAAAAAAAAGATAATATCCTATCTTTTGCATCAACGTGAGTAGAACTGGAAATCATCATGTTATGTGTTCAGGCAGGAAAAGACAAATACCACACGATATCACTCATATGGAATCTAAGAAGAAGAAAAAAAAAGGAAGTAGAGAGTAGAATAATGGTTACCAGAGGCCAGTGGAGGAGAGGGGAGGAAAAGTGTTGGACTGATGGGTAAGAAACTATACTAGAGTTTTGTAATATAAGTGAATCATTGTGCAGTATATGTATGTATTGAAACAACATGCTGTGCCCCACAAATATGTACAAATAAATGTTAAAATATTTGCAATAAAATAAAAACAAAACAAAAAAGTTTTAAAATAATTTTAAAAATGGAAAGATGATGGCTCTGATACATGGATGAAGATAGAATGGCTGTTCACATACGCAATCAATACTATACCACAAAACAGGAGTGAGGATTGTCTTGTTTTCTTTTGTTTTACCAGTTAGGACATAAGATCTCAGATGGATTTCAGATTCTATTTTGATTCTTGTATGAAAGAATTCAGAATGTCTTCTTAGCTACCCTTTGGATCTTTGACTTCTTCATGAAAGTTCTTTGCCTGAAATTAGGCTGCATATACTTTAAACGGATCATTTTATATTGGTCATTTGTCTATCTAAAATTTTGCAGCAAGAGTGGGAAAGTATTTCTATAGATTTTGATAAAGGGAGAAAAAAAGTCCCTTTTTTAGAGCCACATTCTCACAAGTTCTCTATTCTTAAACAAGTACAAAACTGGAAAACCTAAGAACAGAGACTAAATTCTGTCCCCAAGAAAAGTCATAGTAGAAGATGTACATCAGCCCAGTTGGAGTGTAAGTTGTGTCCCTGATGGGATGTGGTTGATTCTGATGATCAGCAGAGTGGCTGCCAGGGGACCATGTATGACATGTAGGCTCCAGGGAGAGAACATCCTCCAAAGGAGGTGAAGCCAGCCAGGTACACAGGAGTGGTCAAAACAATCCCTTTACTGCTAAAAGGATTGCCTGTTCTAAGGAGGACACAATACTCACTTACATTTATTGTTCAACTTATGCTTGTATGGACTCAAGGGGGAAGAGAGTCTCTAATTAAAATCGGAAGAATTATTTCCTTTAAAGCTCTATAAAGCTTTGGAGTGCAAAGTAGAGCAGCCAAGAGAGGAGAAGTGACCTACTTGCCTCTGCTAAGACTATAACCTGGCACTGGGAAGTCAAAGACTCCAGGAAATATGGTGACCTCTGAAGCCCCAGCTCATGGGCAAAGATGTTAGCAGTGCCTGTCAAAGACACTGATGCACAGAGGAGGCAATGATGGGGCAAGTGGGTGACTACAATACTTAATTCAACTGTTTGGTGCACAATAGAGGATATTTCCCAGTGGGATGCAGGCCACTGAGAGAAATAGTGAGACACAGCTTCATAGCTACCTTACTCTTTGGCAGCAGTGATAAACCTGGGACAGAGGAGAAGGGGAACATGTACGCCGTATAGTACTAATATGTGGTATCCCCTAAGAATTCTGATAAAACTTGGAAGAATCTGTTGCAGGCAGAGGTCCTACAATTAAAAATGATGCCAAAATACTGCTTGTTAACGTTAATGTGATATTTGTTATATTGATGTGGTTAGAGAAAGCACAAGTTATTAGCATAAAATAGAGCTTAAAAAAGAAATTGTTCCATTAATACCTTTTTTGTCTTCTAATGACTTGCCTATGTAATTCCAACACAACTGATTAGAAGCATTTTCAAATAAATCAAATTATTAATCACTTTTGACATAATATAAACAATCCAGAATGGAGCGTTTTTAAGCCAGTAAATCCTACTTGTACATAGATTTGAAGGAAATGGAAACATCTTCCTTCCCAAAAATCTTTTGGTCCAGACCCGTTAGTAGCTGGAATTCTCAAATCTGATCACCAATATTGACTGCTGCATCTTTTCAGGTGCAAGGCCCTGTGTCTGGTCATTCTAATCTTGTCATACATCCCACTGGGGAAAGGCATTGAGGAGCTGTGTTAAAATGCAAAAGCTACCTGGAAGAGACAAGACATTAAGAAATTACATGCCATTAGAACCTTAACTCATCAGATTAGTCTCAACCACTTACAAAGAATCTTGAGGGAACAAAGCATGGGCAAAAAACAAATGCATTTTGATGGGTTAGTAGGTGGATATTCTATATCCAAGAAAACTGGTATGAGTGGAGCACTTCATTTCTGAGGTAGGAAGTTTACAGAATCAGCCAAAAATATACTTCCATGTCATTGGTCTGCTTTTGCCTAATTTCTGTCTATATTTATCCAAAAATCCTACTGACTCCTCTCTTTTTAATTTTCTGATATACACATGCATACAGGTATGCCTGCACTCAGGTCAGAGTATACAATGTATAGTTAGAACATTTTGTTTTAAGAAATCTTGAGCAATGCAGAAACTGGAGATCAGTCCAACTTGAACTTTTCCTAGTTTTACCATAACAGCTATTATTTATTGAATGCTTAGAGTATGATGATCTTTGAGATAAATACTTTAAGTGGCAGAGACAGGATCTGCACATTGACCTGTCTGATTTCAAGTCATAAGGAATTTTTTCTAAGTTAACATTCATTTTTTTAGCTGAAAATAAAAGAGGAACCAGAAGTAGAAAACCCAACAGTTTTTGCATTCTGCATTCCTGCCAGACCCAAGTATAGCAGCTTCATTTACAAAGGCAAACATTGTCCTGTTTGCCACACCGAGTTTGGTCACCTTCATTTATGTCACCTGCTTCCACTAGACCCATAAACAAGACAATTTTCAGAATTTGCAGCTTCTGCTATACTGCCTCATACTCACTTACGATACAAGGCAAATAGCATTCTGTGTTATTTTAAAACACCATAAGCTTACAAGTCAATAGCTCTAAGAACTATGCAAAAGTATTGTCAGATGATGAACAAAATGACTACAGTCTATTGCTATTGTAACTTCTTGTGAAGTAAGGCCCACACAGTGTTAGTAAAATTATTCTCAGGTAACAGTTCTTGAAAGAAAGAAAGAGAGAAAGGAAGGAAGGAAGGAAGGAAGGAAGGAAGGAAGGAAGGAAGGAAGGAAGGAAGGAGTAAAAAAAAAAAAAAGAAAGAAACCAGAAAAACAACATGAAGAGAAATAATTTTATCACATGGTATGATTTTATAGACATGAATAGTTTATTGCATCAATTTATAAGGTCATTCAGAAACTAAGAGAATTAATTCTTCCAATATAGTTCTGCTCACTTATAATTTTTGCAATATTGAGAATTACCCAAGTAATTAAAACGTACATATGTGTTAATATTTAGAAACAAGATATACTATGTTCAATGTCTGTTTAAACTGATGATAGAATTTTAGTGTACACCAACAAAAGCAAAATCATTAAGCCATGGCATTAAAAAAAAAAAACAGTTACAAATTCTAATCAGAGGTACATGAAGAAACAGGGAAATCAAACTCCAACTCTCAGGGGAGATCGTTTGTTAATGTAAATGATAATGTTGTATATCAGTAGATGTGGAGAGAGCTACACAGCATGAAAACAAGCTAAGTCAGTTCAGTGGAGGGTAAAAAAATCAAACCAAGTAGCTATCGGGCATCAATTATTCAAATTAATCTGTTGATTAATTTTTTTCGCTATTTCTACCAGCTGCTTTGGAATATTGTAGTCAACCTATAATTTGCTCAGTGAGGGCTGGTTGAAGCCTCTCCCCATCCTGATTATGGATGCAAAAACCAACATAAAATCTAATAGAGAAAAAATGCCCTGAGAAGTTTCAGACAGGCTTCCCAAAGGCTAATTAATATCTAATAAAGAAGTAATAAATTTTACTTGGGACTGCTCTATCAAAAGTATCATTCATTTATCCATTCGCTCATTTATTTATATAACAAATATTGACCACCTACTATATTCTACGTTTGTGGTCCTCTCCATCTTGAAGCTTACAGTCTAGTAAAGTGAATAATATTGTTTAAAAATTAATCAAAACATGAATCAAACTCTGATAAGCACCAAGAAACAAAATGACCATGAGGATGTACATAGGAGATCCCGTCTAGTCTGGGAATTCTGAGAAGTCTTCTCTGAAGAAACTACATTTGAGATCAGTCTGATGGATAAGCAGGCTTAAGACCTTCCCCACTGGGGTTGCGTTCACACTAACTCCACGCTAACTTGCTATAGCCCTCATTAGCAGAATGGATATCGTTTAGTCTGAAGTTTCACTGAGTTATTTTTAGAACCCCCATGAATGTCTGAACTCCTTCTGGTCTCCCATTTTTCCACCCCAGTAGGCTTCACTGATGTCCTTGCCTGAGAAGAAACCTTGAGAATGGCAACCTCTCAGGCAGGTCCTCCTGGGACAGTGTTAGACCATAGAGACTCTATGTCCCAATTGTTTAGGAATGCAGTGTAGTCCTCACAGCACCTTTCCATGTACCTGATGACCCCTGGATCTTCTAATATGGTCTGTGTCTCTCTGATCTCTAACCCAGGTCTAGGAGACTCAACCAGGGCCAGGTCCCCACAATCTGAGAAAGTCACAGTGCTGTCTTCCATATTCTCTTGTTTTCCTCTCCCTACCCCATCTCATTTATCCAAACAAACTTCTCCTTCCTCAGCCTGAAGTACTCTGCTCCTCCTAGGCCTGCCTACCAGTTCAACAGACAAGCCAGAGCAAAGAACCACCCAGACTACGTATATGGTTCAGATATCAACTCAGAGAGGACAAAGTTTGCTTATCATACATGAATTAGTTACTACATGTGAATATTTGTTTAACTAACAGTTTCCTTAATTACCTCTCTTATCTTACTCAAATTCCTTATTTCTGCAGGAGACCCAACATTCCTTCTTACTGGAATTGAGTCTTTTTCATTTTCCGGCCTACATCTGTGTTTTTGATACCACCTGTGACACTGCTGAGGAATATCCAAATAGCTTAATGTGCAGGCATTCTGATTGCTGGCTTGTCTTTAACCACAGAAGGCAGCACGGACTCTATTTATACAGAGAGAGCAATGTGACAATGCCAAATGTAGTGAACTGATCATGATTTTCTTCAATCTTTAGTGGCTCCCTCAGATGACAATCTAAACTGTAAAGTTCTTAAAATATGTAAGGTTTCAGAATTATAGTTCTTGCATTTGGTGAAATTTTCTGGATGAAGCAAAGTAAAAACATTAAATTAGTATTTTACATTGCTTTTATTTTCATTATTCATCTGAAGATTCATTTGACTCATCAGAGAGTCAAAGGCATTCCAGTGGAATTTTTAAATCTTTATGCTGGCCAACAAAAAATGTTTTCCAGAATCTTCCAAAAAGATACAAAATAAAGACAAAATAAAAATATATATTTATTATCATTAAGAAGTTATTGCATGGCTGGTTGCAACTTAGTATCATGAAGCAATAACAGATTAATCTCATCAACACTGCATGGGGCCATGAAGTTGCCAGAAATATCAAGAAAAAAATTAAGTTTTATTAAAACACTTGAATACTATATTTCAAGTGAACTATTTAAAAGAAAAAATAATGGTATTTAGGGTAGATAGTAATATGCTTGAAGAATATTAAGTAATAAATGAAACGACTCAAGCAAGAAACAGAATCATTTATGGTCATCTTAATGCTCCTAACTTCCTTTTGAAAAACTAAATGAGTCCTGTTTTCCAAATAAATAAATATTTCCATTAATAAATCTACAGATCTAAGGCTTCTGGTGAAAAGAAAGAACTATGAGTACTTTTCTGCTAATTAGCTAAGAGTACATAACATTTCTTGAATTAATATTATGAATTTGAAATTTTTGGTTAATAACTGCTTGATTATGTTCTTTTACAAACACAACAACAGTGGCATCAAAGAATGTTTTATGTGTCACTCAAAATTTAAATCAGTAACAAGAAAATATTCACTATGTGATTAAGAGCAAGATAAGACAGATTATATATTAAAAGATATCCAAAATTTTTAAAAAGTTTTCTATTTTATTTGACATAAAATGACTTTTGATTTATAAATTTCTAGAAACCAAACAATTATTAAACAGTTGGGTTTTTTCCTAAAATAAGAAGTTTAAGGTTAAGCAAATTCTTTTCCAATTCATCCAAGAGCTGAGGACCTAGAGCAACCATGTAGCCTGAAATCTAAGAGAAAATAGGAGGTGTCGGTGATGGGCCATAATAATCTAATACATTGTATATTGACAAAATAAAAATTTAACGAAAAAAAAAAGAAATCTAAGAGAAAATACATACCTGCAGAAACAAACAGGACAAAGCACTGGCTCACCTATAGCAGAGAACAGGAGTAAAAGGCACGAGGCATCATAGAAGTAAATAAGAACAACTCATTTAAGATTTTTAACAAGTTTATAAAGGTCAAGTAGTGTACGAGTATAGAGCCCATGGGAACTGCAAACTCAAAAGGAGTTTTTATCCATTTTTTTTGGCTGTTTTCCATGGATCTCTACTGGGTACTCATGACAAGATTAGGAATAGAGCAAGGTACTACAGAAAGCCTCCCACCATTGTGCAATTCTGGAAAGAAGCAGCCAGAGCTGCAGGAGAGGAACAAAGCCCCTCCAAGACCCTTCTCCCCTGTGGGGAAAAAAAAGCCCCTTAAGTCACTTAGGGGGGCCAGGGTACAAGTAAAAACACATTGCAGCAAAATAAAGGTAAAACTTTGTAAACATCCCTGGGGCAGAAACGGAAAATAATCTTGAGCCCAGGATTCTATGCCAATATTATTGGGGGTCTACTAATGCCAGCAGAGGGGCAGAAACTCCCACACAAGAGCCACCCAAGATACTGGTAGGGTTTCACTAGATTACTGGCACAGCCCCATCCCTAAGGCCCAGAAACAAAGAGCCAACCTACGACTGAGACGACAGCAGAAAACAGAGACACCCCTCCCTTTGCCGCTTCCCAGCACAAGGCTAGCACTAAAAGAACAAGCAATGGCAGTATAGCTCTAGACAGCACCAAGAGACTGGACAGATCTCTTTGAGGGCAGACACAAAGGAAAGAGCAAAATCTGAGGATGGCACAGAAATATTTACTCTAAGCAAAAGGTAACTCTAGAACAATATGAAACCGGTGGTGCCCTGAAGACAACCATAGCAACATCAAAGCCCAAACCCAGGACAATCCCTGTGGAAATTGATTCAACCACCCACATTAACAGTATGGTAAAAGAGGCAAGCCATTTGCGAGCATAAACACAATTTACTAAGTATTTACTGTCTTAGTCCATTCAATCCAGCATTCAATTACAAATTAAAGACACACAAAAAATAAGGGTAATAAAACAACTTTAAAAAGCAAAGCAACCAACAGAACCAGACTTAGATTTGACACAGTTATTGGAGCTGTTGAATAGGGAAAATGAAATAATTATGATTAATATCTATACTAAATTGTGGGAAGCTATTGTTGGAAAGGTGGACAGCATAAGAAATCAGATAGGCATTTATTCAAACAGATATAAACCATAGGAAAGAATCAAATGGAAAGTCTAGGAATAAAAAAATATCATAATAGAGATGAAGAATACTTTCAAGGGGCTCGTTAGTAGACTCTCTCAACATAACTGGAGAAAGAACCAGTAAATTTGAATTTAGGTTAATAGAAATTGTACAGACTGAAATACAAAGAGAAAAGAACAAAAGTGAAAAAGAAAGAAAAAAAGTTGAAAGAAAAAAACAAAGCGCCTAAGAACTATAGGACAACATAAAATGGGATAACATTTGTTGGGAAAATAGAACAGTTTGGTCAGGCCCCCTCACCTTAGGTCTAGTTGGGTGTGGCGCAGCACATTCTTTGCAAACAAATTGTGTGTAGGGGTGGAGTTAGTGTGCACCAATGTATCTTTTTAGTTTTGTTGCTATTGTGTGTTAGAGAGTTGTGTGGAGCAGCAGCCATGAACTGCTGACCATTAGAGCTCGCATCTAAAATGAGAGCATGTTTACTTTGCTGGCAGCTGCTCAGTTTTTCTTTGGACTTTGCTGGTAGCACTTGAGTTTCTGAGTTTCTCTTTGGACTGCCTAGCTCTCATGTGTGTGCATGTGCGCATGCGCTGAATAAAGACTACTCTTTCTTCAACCAAGGAACAAAGGACTTTTCTTCTGGTTACCTAGCTTGTAGACCTGCATGTGAAGGGGTTGTCCAGTCTGAAACACATCTGCTGAGGGCCTTCTTGTTCTTCTTGGTAGTGACTTTATAGCTAGTCAAGTGACAGGGTGTCACAGGACAGATGGCTTGAGAGAAAGCAACCTCCTCACTCACTCTCCTTTTAAAGCCATCAGAACCATGCCCATGGCCACCATTAAACCATCAACTTATTAATCCATTCACTAGGACATGGTCCTCACAATCCAATCACCTCTTCAAGGCCCCACCTTTCAATTACCATAAGAGGATTTTCCACCCTCTTAATACTGTCACAGTGGAGGATAAATTTCTATTGTATGGAACTTTGGGGGGACACAATTCGATCCATAGCATTTTGCCCTTGGCCAATGGAAACTCATGTCCTTCTCACAGGTAAATACATTCATGCCATCCCCAAAGTCCCAACCCATTTTAGCTCAAAAGTCCAAAGTCTCAAAGTCTTATCTGTGATTTCAAACCAAATATCTACTTCCAGGACGCAATGGTGGTACGAACACAGGGTACCTATTTCTACTCAAAAAGGGAGAAATAGGCAAAAAGAAAAGGGTAACAGGTCCTAACCATTTCTGAAACCAAGAAGGGCAGGTATTAAGTCTTAAAGCTGGCAACCATGTATCCTTGACTCCATGTTGGGCATCTTCTTGCATGCTGGTGTCGGGGTTGGACCTCTATGTCCTTGGGCAGCCCCACTCCTATATCTTTTCTGGTCTTTGTCCATGCTTCAGCTCTCACAGGCTGGCATTGCATGCTGGTAGCTCCACAATTCTGGGGTCTCTGTGATGGTCAGACTCTCATGTCTCCACTAGACATGGCCCTGGTGGAATTTCCCTGTTGCAACTCTAACCCCACATTTCCACTTGACATTGCTCTAGTGAAGGCTGTCTGCATGACTTCACCCATGCAACAGACCTCTTCCTGGGTCCTGGGCTTTTCCCTATATCCTTTGATATCATGAGGAAGGATCCCAAGTCTTCACAGCTCTGGCATTCTATGAGCCTGCAAACTTATCCATGTGGATGCCACCAAGGCTCCCAGCTTGTTTCTTCCAAAGCTGTGGGTCCACCCACACCTGGGACCAATTTAGGCACAGCTGGAGCAGCCAAACAGCTAGAGTGCTATTGCAGGGAGCAGGTCCAGAAGTGGCCCTGGGCAGTGAGACTATGGAAGGCACCTTGGCCCTGTTCCCTGAAATCATTTTCTTTCACTAAGCCTCTCAGCCTGTGATGGAAGGGACAGCCTCAAAGATCTCTTAAATGCCTTCAAAGTCTTCTTTCCATTCTCTTAATAATCCCTTTCTTCTCCTAATCTCCTTAGCAAACTATCACTAGGCTACATCCTCACTATCCTCTCCCAAAGACAAATGTTCACTCTTTACATGGCTACACTGAAATTTTTCCAATTTTTTACCCTCTGCTTTCTTTTGAATCACAAATTCTGGCTTTATGTTATGCCTTTTCTTCCATAACTCAGTGTAGGCTGTTGCAAGTAGCCAGGCAGCTTCCTGAATGCTTTGCTGCTTAGACATTTCTTCCACCAAATACCTTAGTTTGCTTAGCACTTCAAGTTCAACATTCCTTAAAACTTTTGAGCATGAACAGAATGCAGCCAAGTTCCTTGCAAGTTCATGGCAAGGGTGATCTTTGCCCTAGTTTCCAATATTTTCATTCACATTTTCAACTGAGATCTCCTCAGTATGGCCTTTACTGCCCATATTTATATCAGCATCCTGGTCTCCACCCTTTGATCAGTGTCTATGACATTCCAGACTTTCCCTGGTCTTTTTGACTTCTAAGCTTTTACCAGAATCTGGATTTTTCTAGCCTGCTCCTCCAAATTCTTCCAGGTTTTGCCCAACACCCAGTTCCAAAGCTTCTTCCACGTTTACAAGTATTTTTATAAGGAACACCCCACTTCTGGTACCAAGTTTCTGTATTAGTCCATTTCCTGTTTATTATAATACAATACCAGAAACTGGATAATTTATGAAGAAACAAAATTTATCTTTTAAAGTTCTGGAGGCTGAGAAGTCCAAGATAGACAGAGGGCATTTGGTGAAAGCCTTCTACAGCAAATCAAAGTATCACATTGTAAGAATGAGCTGACCAAAAGAGAGCTAAACTTTTCCCTCATCCTCCTTATGAAACCACCATAACTATACCCATGACTATCATTAAATCATCAATGGCTTAATCCATTCACTCGGACATGGTATTCACATCTAATCACTTCTTCAATGCCCCACTTTTCAATTACCATAATAGGATTTCCCACCCTCTTAGCACAGATACAATGAAAGTCAATCTTCAACAAGTTGTGGAGGGACATTCAATCCACGGCAAATAGGAAAGCAAATGGACTAGAGTAGCTGAAACACAAAAGTAAAACAAATTTGAAGGGCTCGTACCACCTGTATTAGTCAGCTTGGGCTGCTGTAACAAAATACCACAGACTGGGTTACTTAGCAACAGAAATTTATTTCTCATAGTTCTGAAGGCTGAATGTTTGAGATCAAAGTGCCAACATGTTTGGTTTCACCTGAGACCTCTCTCTTGGCTTGTAGATAGCCATTTTTAGCTATGTTCTCACATGGCCTTTTCTGTATGTGTGCAAACTTCTGGTGTCTCTTTCTCTTCAGTACAGCACTCCTATTGCATAAGAACCCACTCTTATGACTCATTTAACCTTAATTACCTTCTTAAAAGTCCTACCTCCTAACATAGGCACAAGGACTTCTAGAAGAAAACATAGAAAAAACTCGTTGTCACCATGTATTAGGCAAAAAGAAATTTGAATATGACAAACAAAGGGCATGATCCAAAAAAGTAAAATTGTTAAATTGTACTTCATCGATCTCCTGTTTTTCAAGCAAAATTTGTAAAAGACATAAAAAGACAAGCCACAGAAAGGAAGAAAATATTTGAAGAACACATATCTAATATGTGATACATAAGATCGCAATAAAAAGAAAACAATCTTATTTTATAAATGAGCAAAAAAATTGGTAGCTTTAATCAAAGATGATATCTAATATCCAAATGGCAAATGAGCACATAAAAAAGTGTTCAACATCAATAGTCGTTAGGTATATACAAATTAAAATATAAATAAGATACCATTATATACCTATCACAGTGGCTAAAACAACATCAGAAATGTGATGACACCATGTGCTGATGAAGCACAAAAACTGGAATTCTCATATATTGCCAGCTGGAATACAATATGGTGTAATTACTCTGGAAAAATTTGACATTTTCTTTTTGAGTTAAATATATAATTATCATGCAACCTAATTAATGGGGTTTGGATGTGTTGTCTCCTCCAAAACTCATGTGGAAATTTGATCTCCAATGTGGCAGTGTTGGAAACTGATTGAGTCACGGAGGCAGATCCCTCATGAATGGATCAATGCTCTCCCTGGGGAAGGGGGCATTAGTGAGTGAGTTCTTGCTCTATTAGTTCCCGTGAGAGCTGATTGTTCAAGGTACCCTGGCACCTTCTCTCTCTCTCTTGCTTCCTCTCACCATGTGACCTCCTTGTACCCGCCAGCTGCCTGCCACTTTCCACCATGAGTAGAAGCAGCCTGAGGCCCATGCCAGATGCAGCTGTCCCAGAATCATAAGCCAAAAAAACCTCTTTCCTTTGTAAATTACCCAGTCTCATGTGTTTCTGTTATAGCAACACAAAACAGACTAAACACTAGCTTTTCCACTCAGGAACTTATTCAAGAGAAAACAAAAACAAAATAAAATAAAACAAAACAAAAAACATTTGTTAACACAAAAATCTACATATAAATGTTTATTACAGCTTTATTCTTAATCACCAAAATCTGGGAAAAATGCATACTGGTACATGTAACAACACAGATGTACCTCTAAAGCATGATGCTAAATGAAAAAAGCCAGCCAGAAAATGGCAGACCAGAGATACCCAGGGCGCATTCATACAGTAGAAGATAGAAATGGACCCACCGCCACCACCACCACTGCTACAGTTACTGGCGCCATTGTCTGGTCCCAGAAATGTTGCACTTTGCAGAGTAGCTGACAGCAGTCCTGTGTGTGGACACTGCAGACACAAAGGAGGCAGTTGCAACTGCCATTGCCACTGCCACCACCACAAAGTAGTCCCACTGCCACTGCAGACACTGCAAATGCTAGGGAGATGGCTGCAACTGGTTCCGCTGCCTCTGCCATGAGGTAACCCTGCTGCCACCAAGGGCACTACAGACATGAAGGATGCAGTTGTAGCCACTGGAATTGCTGCCAAACCCATGAGTTAACACCACTCTGCCAAGGACACTTAAGGTACTAGGAAGGTGGTTTCAGCTGTCACCACTGTTGCCACCACAAGATAACCCTGCTGGCAGCCACCATCATCATGCTAGTAGCCTGCCAGCACTGGAGCCACTGTTGACATGTTGGCAGCCCACCAAAGCTACCACCTCAGCCACCATTGCAGCAAACACTGCCACTGTGCAGGTGGACTGCTGACCACTTGACTGCAACACAAGAGGTGGGGTTGCCAGAGGAGTCTAGGGAAGGAGAGTAATAGAAGAAGCAACTGTTCTACCGGATAACCATGCATCAATGTAGAGATACTAGAAATACAAAAAAAAACAAGAAAATATGAGTCCACCAGGGGAAAACAATAACTCAAGTACCAGACCCCATAAAGAAGAAAATGCTTAAAATGATTGAAAAGGAATTCTGATTAAAAATGTTAAGGTAACTCAATGAGATATAAGAAGACACACTTAGATGATACAATGAACTGAGCAAAACTGTCTTGGACATAAAGGAGGAAATTTACAAAGAGATTAATATTTTACAAAAGAATGTAGCAGAACTCATAGAACTGAAGGAGTCATTCAATGAAATAAAAAAAAAAAAACACAATGGAAAACTTAAGCAGCAGGTGGGAGCAAGCAAAAGAAAGAATTTCCGCTCAGGAAGACAGTCTCTTTGAAATAACTGAAGCCAACAATAAAAAAGAATTTTAAAAAGTGAAGAAAACCTAAAAGATGCCTAAAATGACAAAAAAAAAAGATGAATGAAACAAAAAGTTGGTTTTTTGAAAGGATAAACAAAATAGACAACCCACTGGCCAGACTAAAAAAAGAAAAGACCCAAATAACAAAAATCAGAAATGAAAGAGGAGTCTTTACACCAATACCACAGAAATACAAAGAATCACTAGAGACTATTACAAGCAACTATACACCAACAAATTTGATAACCTGGAGGAAATGGGTAAATTTCTGGACACACAAAAAGTATCAACATTGAACCAAGAAGACATAGAAAACCTGAACAGACCAATAAGCAATGAGATTGAAGTAGCAGTCAGCAGTCTCCAAACAACAACAACAACAAAAACCAAGGACTGGATGGCTTTACTGCTGAATTCTACCAAACCTTTAAAGAAGAATTAATGCCAGTTCTCTTCAGAGTATTCCAAAAAATTGAAACAGAGGCCACTCTCCCAAACTCATTTTACGAGGCCAGCATCACCCTGATACCAAAACCAGATAAAGAAACAACACAAAAAGAAAACGATAGGTCAATATCTTTGATGAACACATATGCAAAAGTCCTCAATAAAATATTAGCAAAAATAATATAGTAACACATCAAAAAAATTATACACCACAATCAGGTGGGATTCATCCCAGGGATGCAATGATGGCTCAGCATACACAAGTCAGTAAATGTCATACAGCACATCAAGGACAGAAACCTCATAGTTATCTCAATAGATGCAGAAAAAGCATTAGACAAAATCCAACATCTCTTCATGATAAAGACTCAGCAAATTAGGTACAGAAGGAAAGTATCTCAACACAATAAAAACCATGTACAACAAAACCACTGCCGGCTTTCAAGATGGCGACGGGTCTGGAGCGGGCGTGCCAGAAGACACAGCGAGCCTGAGAAGTGTGCGCTGTGCTGCCAGAGTACTATTTGCATTTCCAAGAGCAACAAATCAAGAATAAATCACTGATCAACTAATCTACAACGAAAAAAAGCAACTACAGTCTCGAGGTTTCAGGGCCGATACAAAAGAAGATTCCTAAGAGCGCCACAACCGCATCCGGGAGACCGAGCGAGGAGCCCGAGGCAACAAAGGCCAGGAAAGACGGCAGCAGTGATGCAGAGATGGAGAGGAAGGCGCTGGACCAGCCCAGCTCTGGGAGCTCTGTCAGTGACCCCCAGCCCAGCCCCGCTTGTGGGGCAAATGCCAGCCCGGCTCCCGCCTACCACACCAGGCTAGGCGCCGGCATCAGTGCTGCCTCCATTTTCTCTGGTGGGGGCAGAGCCGGCCAGCTCAGATTGGGCAGGCTCCTCAGTGAGGAGCCGCGCCACTTGTGTGCCTCAGTGCAGGGCCCCCCGGGGCCTGTGGACTGGCCACCAATCCCACTCCACCCGCAGATCTCTGGCAGGGCTGGTGGCATGGGGAGCCCCCAGCCAGCATCGGGAGGGCAGGGAAGAGGATCCCGGCCAGACTGTCACTCCACCACACCTGGAGCTTCAGCCCCAGGTAAACTTCCTGCTTCAGGGAGGCAGATACCATCTCTGTGGCCTTCAGTTCGGAAGAAATCCAGACTGATTTCTGGTTGGGAGAGGGGTGAACAGGGTGCCCCCAAGCCCGCTTGAACCTGCTGGAGAGCTGACAGCCTGAGGGCGCCGAGCCAGCTCATGCTGGGGGGATTCAAAGAGGAACTGTGTGCTGTGGGATCCTCCCCCGGGGTGATCGTGCCCTGGTGTGGGAGATAACTCAACCACACAGGGGGCCGCAATACCGGGGGAAGGTGGGAGGCCCAGAGAGGGCCTTGACCAGGGCAGCAGGAACACCCACAGTGTCCATGGCGGAGGCCTGAGACACCTTCTGGGCCGGGTGGGGCTGAGAGACGAGGATTGCAGAAGACACGCCCCAGCCCTGTACTGCGTGCACAGAGAGGGGAGGGGTCCGGCAAAGGAGGAGGAGTCTTGGAAAAAAAGACGCACCCTCCGGGTGGCCCCACCGAGTACACACAGAGAGGGGAAACACCCGGATAGCAACTGTGGGAGTTCACCACCACACGACCACCCTTACAAGAAATTCTCAAGGGAGTACTGGGATTGGACCCTGATAGATAATTACCATAGCCATAATAATCCAAGCAACTAAGGGCCATCTGAGCAGTCACAGAGGTAGGCATACCAAATTGACAAACACAACCATACCTTAGTTAGCCAGAGGATCAAAACTGTGCACAGTGAAACTCCCTGCCAAAATGAGTAAACATCCAATAAAAGATACCAGAAATGCAAAAAACCAAGAAAGTACACCACCAAAAGTTAATAAAGCTCAAACTCTAGATCCTATACAAGAAGAAGCCCTTGAAATAAATGACAAGGAATTTCGAGTGATAATCCTAAAGAATCTGAATGAGATACAAGAAAACTCAGCTAGACAGCATGAAGAAATAAAGAAAAACATACAGAACATGAGAGAGGAAGTGTACAAGGAAATCAATGTCCTAAAAAAAAATGTAGCAGAACTTACAGAACTGAAGAAGTTATTCAGTGAAATAAAAAACACAATGGAGAGTTTAACCAGCAGGCTAACGGAAGTTGAAGAGAGAACCTCTGTACTTGAAGATGGGCTGTTTGAAATAACACAAGCAGAAAAGAAAAAAGTATCAAAGATATTGAAGAGAATCTGACAGAGATATTAGACAACCTTAAACGCTCAAATATCCGAGTCATAGGTATTCCAGAAGGGGAGGAAAAAGGAGATTGTATTGAAAACATATTCAACAAAATAGTGGCAGAAAACTTCCCAGGCATAGGAAAAATCACAGATCTTCAGATCCAGGAAGCTCAACGATCCCCAAACATATTCAACACAAAAAGGGCTTCGTCAAGGCATGTTATAGTCAAATTGGCAAAACTCAAAGACAAAGAGAGAATCTTAAAAGCTGCAAGAGAGAAGCGTCAAATCACCTATAAGGGAGCCCCAATCAGGTTAACTTCAGACTTCTCAGCACAAACCCTAAAAGCTAGAAAGGAATGGGATGATATATTCAAAATACTAAAAGACAAAGATTGCCAGCCAAGAATACTCTACCCTGCAAGGCTGTCCTTCCAAAATGAAGGGCAAATAGTATATTTCTCAGACAAACAAAAACTGAGGGAGTGCACCACGACACGACCTCCCTTACAAGAAACTCTCAAGGGAGTACTGGGATTGGATCCTGGAAGATAACTACCACTGCCATAACAATCCAAGTAAAATAAAAATCCACTACTATAAAAAAAAATGACAATCATGAAAAGAAAACAAACGAACAAACAAACACACTATCTACAACCTAAGGAACCAACGAACACAGAAAACAAACAGCAA
>NW_007728090.1:309572-310043 GCF_000696425.1 Galeopterus variegatus | reverse complement strand
CTAAAAAGCTTTTGAACAGCAAACGAAACACTTAACCGAGCTGAAAGACAACCAACAGAGTGGGAGAAAATATTTGCAAAATATACGACCGACAAAGGATTAGTATCCAGAATATACAAGGAACTCAAACAACTTTACAAGAGAAAAACAAGCAACCCAATAAAAAAATGGACAAAAGAGCTATGTAGGCAATTCTCTAAGGAAGATATACAAATGGCCAACAGTCATATGAAAAAATTCTCAACATCATCGGATGAGTGGATACGAAAAATATGGTATATCTACACAATGGAATATTACTCAGCTATAAAAACGAATGAAATACTGCCATTTGCAACAACATGGATGGACCTTGAGAGAATAATATTGAGTGAAACGAGTCAGGCAGAGAAAAAGAAATACCACATGTTCTCACTCATTGGTGGGAGCTAAAAAATAAACAAATTAATTCACCCACAAACACACACAAAA
>NW_007728090.1:218388-309078 GCF_000696425.1 Galeopterus variegatus | reverse complement strand
AAAAAAAAAAAAAAAAAAAGCCGAGGGGGGTGGGAAGAAGATATAACAACTATACTTTTTTGAAGTTGTTACAACAAGCAAACGGAAAGGACATTCTGGGGGGGGAGGGGAGAGACGGAGGAGGGAGGGAGGTGTCGGTGATGGGCCATAATAATCAAATACATTGTATATTGACAAAATAAAAATTTAACGAAAAAAAAAAAGAAGCTAAAACAGGACAAAAAAAAAAAAAACACTGCCAATATAATGAGGCCCACTCTCACCATTCCTATAACACAGTATTAGAAGTAGTAGCCAGAGCAATCAGGCAAGAGAAAGAAATAAAAGGTATCCAGATTAGAAAGGATGAAGTCAAACTGCCCCTGTTTGCAGATGACATGGTCCTATTTATGGAAAAACCTAAACTCTGCCAAAAAAACTCTGTTGATAAATGATTTCAATAAAGTTGTAGAATACAAAATCAGTAGTGTTATTATACTCTAATGACAAACTAGCAGAAAAAGAAATCAAGAAAGCAAGCCCATTTACAATAGTCACCAAAAAATAAAATACCTAGAAATAAATTTAACCAAGGCAGTGAAAGATTGCTACAAGGAGAACTACAAATCACTGTTGAAACAAATTAAAGAGGACACAAAAGGTGGAAAGACATTCCATGCTCTTGGATTGGAAGAAACAACTTTGTGAAAATGTCCATAGTACCCAAAGCAATCTACAGATTCAATGCAATCCCCATCAAAATACAGATGACATTCTTCACAGAAATACAAAAAGGAATCCTAATATTCATATGGAACAAGAAACAAATAGCCAGAGCAATCCTGAGCAAAAATAAGAAAAAAAAAAAACCATAAAGCCAGGGCATAATAATCCCTGATTTCAAATTATAATACAAAGCTACAGTAACAAAAACAGCATGGTACTTGCATAAAAACAGATCAATAGAATAGATTAGAGAGTGCCGAAATCAACCCTCATACTTACAGCCAACTGACCTTCAAAAAAGTCACAAGAGCATACATTGGGGAAAAAACTGCCTCTTCAATAAATGGTGCTGGGAAAACTGAGAATCCATATGTGAAAGAATGAAACTAGACCCGTACCTCTTGTCATATACTAATATCAATTCAAAATAGATCAATGACTTAAATAAAAAATCTGAAACTATAAAACACTTAAAAGAAAACATAGTAGAGACATTTCAGGAAGTCAGACAGGGCAAAGACTTTAATAATAAGACCCCAAAAGCATAGACAACAAAAGGAAAAATTAAAAAATGGGATTATACCAAAGTATAAAGCTTCTTCACAGCAAAAGAAACAATTGACAGAGCTAAAAGACAACCTACAGAGTGGGAGAAAATATTTGCAAACCATACATCCAACAAAGATTTAATATCCAGAATATACAAAGAACTCAAACAACTTAAAAATAAAAAGATAAATAACCCAATTGAAAAATGGGCAAAGGTGCTGAATAGGCATTTCTCAAAGGAAAATATGCAAATGGCCAACAGACACATGAAAAAATGCTCAACATCACTCAGCAACAGGGAAATGCAAGTCAAAACCACATTGAGATATCATCTCAGTCCAGTTAGACTGGCTATTATCAAAAGATGGAGAATAACAAATGCTGGTGAGGATGTAGAGAAATGACAATTGTCCTACACTACTGGTGGGACTGTAAATTGATACAGTCATTATGGGAAATGGTATGGAGTTTCCTCAAACAGCTACAGATAAAACTGCCATATGAACCAGCAATCCTACTTCTGGATATATACTCAAAGGAATGGAAATCATCATGTCAAAGGGATACTTGCACTCTTATGTTCATTAAAGCTCTATTTATTATAACTGAGAGTTGGAACCAACCTAAATGTCCTTTGTCAGATGACTGGATAAGGAAAATGTGGTATATATACACAATGGAATACTACTCAGCCATAAGAAAGAGTGAAATACTGTCATTCACAGCAACATGGATGAACTTAGAGAAAATTATGTTAAGTGAAATAAGCCAGGCACAGGAAGAGAAATACCACATGTCCTTAACTAATAAGTGGGACCTAAAAAAATAAATAAATAAACAAATATATTTTTAAAAGAAAGAAAAAAGATACTATAATCACAGTAACATGTTGAACTTTCAAAAGGAAAGAACAGAGCTGAGGTTACCAGAGGTGAGGCAGAGAGAGGGGAAGAGGAGAGTAAGGGAAGAATTGGTGAAGTGCCAAGAAAAACAATTAGATTGCAATGTTGAATATACTGATTATCCTGATCTGAGCATCACATTTTGCACACAGGTATTGACATTCAACTCTGTACCCCACAGATATGTACAATCAACTATGTTTCAAAAAAACCCAAAAAACAAACAAACCAAAAAATGAAAGAGGCCAGAAGCAGAAAGAACTCAGTGTTTGGCAGGGTGTGTGTGTTGGGGTTATGTGTAGGGTTGATGAGTACAATAGTACATATGAGAGCTTTTGGGGGGACTGGAGAAAAGCTCCCATATTTACTTTGGTTTCTGTGGTTACATGTCCAGCATAAAACTCATAGAATGCTATGCATGCTTTTGTCAAAACTCACAGAATTATGTACTACAAAGGGTGAATTTTATATATTTAAATGTCAATAAACCTGACTGGGGGGAATTTCATAATGAATTTCTTCATCCAGGTTATAACAACAGCTAACATTTTATTTTTCTGTTTGTGCATCTGTGTATGTATCACATGTACATAAAGTTTTATCTTGCACTTAACACTATACTGAGAAGTTTCTCATCCTTAAATCATTTTCCAAAACGTGATTTTTTTAAAAAAATTGGATATCATCAAATATCATGTTATAGAAAAAAAGCCTGTTGTACAAAATTCTTTTTGTTAATTATTATCAAAGGACATATTTACAGAGTTTGAGAATCCAAAGGCTATACTTTTACAAATTTTAGATGTTCATTTGTTCTTTCATTTACTTATTTTTCTTTCACTCAATCATTAAACAAACATTTATTAAGAACACTGATAGAAAACAAAAAGAAATTAGATGAGGCTCATGATCTCAAAGATGTGAATGCATTATTGAAGACACAAGCAATTCAAGAAATAATCACAATTCTGTTGGCATATGTTATAAAAGAGGTATTAAAAGTGCAATTATTCATAATGTTATTCATAAATCACAATAAGACTTTCATAGTGAACCATTTTATACAGTTAGTTACCATTAAGTTTAATTGTTTTATAAATTTGCATTTATATGCCTACATTAATAAGATTTTCTTTGGTCATGGTGGAATTCTGGTCACTCCTCCTTTGAAAATATTCAGAATACACCTGTGGTGTATAGCTCTAACATTATGTCATTCACTAATTCTTTTCTCACGTGTCAGATTTGAGCCACAACTCTCTCTCATAAAAATTCTTGCAGGGTTTCCAATCATGGGGCCAGGGTGACCATAAACTGGAAGTACTCAGCCCTTGGTGTGGCCTTTCCATTTTCATCAAAGGTCATCAAGTCTTTTGCCCAATAGTCTATGTTTAACCCTTAATTAGCAACACAGAAACATTACTTTATTTCATAATTTACCTTAAAGTTTAAATGTTATCTTGAGCTAAGTTTTTTTATGAAAAGCCCAGATACACACACACACACACACACACACACACACACAGATCATCCATTCTTCTGAATAGTCTAGATCTTATCTCTAAATAAAGCTATCCCAGAGAAGGCACTGAGTTTAGATTATATTGCTTGGGGTCCTTAGAATTGCACTGAGGGGTCCTCAAGTAACTTGTATGAGTCTACCAGAGCTGCAACAACCACAACTTTTTTTTTGAAGTTCTTACAACAAGAAAATGGAGGGGACACACCTGGGTGGGAGGGGGGAAAGGGAGGAGGGAGGGAGGTTTCGGTGATGGGACACAATAAATAACTACATTGTATATTGACAAAATAAAAATAATAAAAAAAAATAAAAAATTCATCATTATTAAAATAAAAAAAAAAAAAAGCAAAATACCACAGACTGGGAGTCTTAAACAATAGAAATTGACTTCCTCACTGTTCTGCAGGCTATATGTTCAAGATCAAGGAGTCAGCATGTTTGGTTTCTTCTGTGGCTTCTCTCCTTGACCTTCTTGTTGTGTTTTCATGTGGTCTCTCCTTTGTGCAAATGCAAGTCTGTGTCCTAATCTCTCCTTATAAGGACATCAGGTATATTGGATTAGGGCCCACCCATATGTCTTCATTTTAGCTTAATTACCTCATTAAAGACCCTGTCTCCAAATACAGTCATGTTCTGAGGTACTGGAGGTTAGGACTTCAACATATAAATTTGGGACTGGGGGAGAATGCAATTCAGTACATAACACTGCTATTTCATTTATTGGAAAGATGCTATTGAAAAAAAGTGTTCAATATATACTCACAAAGAAAATATACTACTGTCTTTGAACAAAATAATATATTCCCTTTGAGGAAGTGATAAATTTTCAAATAAACAGTGTGAATCATGTAACTGATCATGTTCTGCATTTTTGTTTGGCCACCTGGAACTCTAGGCTCAACTTAAATAATTGTGTTTTACTTGGTACTATAGTCTCTACTTAAATTTCAACTTTCTCCTAGATTTTGATCAATTCATTTTACCTTTGGCCAGAATCTTAATTCTTATCTTTTATTCATTTTCTTATATGCTATATGCAATATGATATACTGGGTGGCCAGATTAAATAAATAGTTGGGACATTTATAAGCAAACCTAAAAAATACCTAACATTGAAGTGACCACTGGAGGCTTCAGGTGACTTTCCTGAGCTGTGGCAAAGCACCCTGCATGTTAAGCAACAGCAAGTCTAAGAAAAGCTGCATTCCTATGGCCTAGTTGTCTCCTCTATTCCAGTGAATATTTCTTGTCTTTTGGTCAAAAACTCCTCCAAAAATCTGAAAAAAAAAAAGAGTTGCAAAAACTATTTCCTATCAAAAGACAGCACAATATTTGCGCTGTTTAAGGTTATAGATCTCAGAGTCAAACTTCTGGGTATAAATGCTGGTCTGACCCTCTAATAGTTGTGATGCCATGGGCAGTTTACAGAAAACCTTTGTACGTCTCATTTTTTTCCCATCTGTAATATAAGGATAGTGGAAATACTTACACCCTAGGGTTACACTGATGATCAAATGACTAGAAACTCTTAGAACAATTCCAAACAAATAGGAACTGTGCATTTATTGGGAACTAATATCATCCCAGAAAAATACATTCCAAGATTTGCATACAGTTTTAGAGTTTTCACAGACACCCTGAAGCTCCTTTTCCTCCCATGCAGTCCTAGGGCCCATGAACCCTAGTCAATAACTCCTGCTCTAAACATTTTATAGTGAACAGTGTATTAATAAGTTGAATTTAACTTATAAACATATAGTGTTTCTATTTTTAGTTTGATAGTAGTTGGACATTCACAGAATGTGTGACAGAAGAGTTCCAAAGTTATTTGGCCATATTTTCTTCTGGAAAATGATATCTGGTAATAAGGCTTTCTTTCATCTTTTTCTTTCACACTCAGTGAACACCTCCTTTGTGCAAGATAGCCAGGTAGAGAGAAACAGAGATAAAGTGTTAGGTCTTGCCAAGCTAAGATTCAATGTGGATTGTGGCTGGATCAATGAAACCACAATAATCAGTGTTGATTTTGAAGATAATCAAAAGTATGGACCAATTTTTCTCTGTGCTGGCTCTCCTACCACATACAGACAATCTCAGGCACCAGATTTCCAATTACAATTTATAGTACTTGGAAATCTACTTTAATTTAGAAGTTGGAAATCTTTAGTTTATTTAGTTGGAAATCTTCCTTTCCTTAGTTTATTCAGCCAAAGATTGTTAAAGATACCATTTGTGTGCCTTTTCATGCATGTCATCACCCAAAATAAATGGAAACACAAGATATGTTAAACTAAATTCAGCTTATTCTTGTTAACATAGATTTTTAGTATTTTTTTCATCAAAACCCCACGTGACCAGTGCATCCAAGCAGACTTAAAAGTTGTGGACTGAATAAAAAGTGAATTAGGCATACTTGATATGAACAGGAAAGAGGGGAAAACCTTTTACACAGAAGCTTGTATGTTGTTACATAAAAGCTCTGCGTTCCTCTATTATTGTGTTTTAAAAGGACTCTTTACTTTTTAGATAATTTTGCATTAGCTTTGGTTCAGAAGTGATGTTCTTTTCTTTGAAGTAGCTTGCCCACAGCTCTTTAAGCCTTAGTGTATAAATTAAAGAGAATGAAAAATAGCTAGCATGCAGCATCTTAGAGACCTTGACACTCCATCATTATTGCCACAAACGTCCTCATTAAATTTAATTCATTCATGTCCCTGGTCTAAATTACTTTTTCTACTAAGAAGAAAGTATATGGATTACTTATTTTCTGAATCCAATTTACTAATATCCACCACATACTGCACACAGGTATTGGTATTCAACTCTGAACCCCACAGATATGTACAATCAACTGTTACAATTTTTTAAAAAATTACTAATATCCAATCAGTAAAAGAAATCTTTAAATTTAGTTAGATAAAGAGGGTTTATATGAACTTCAACAACTATGGAAGAATTATCTACATGGCCTCAGCCTTGTAGTTTCCACTTCATTTTGACTTTAGTAAGTACGTTGTATTTAGAATAACCTTATAAAATTTTAAAAATGTATTTATACTAAAATAAAATTAGTAATAAGATTAAGTAGCTGTTCTGAGGACTGATGTTAGTATTTCAGTAAACAATATAAATATCTTATTGTTCCCTTTATTATCTGGGGGGAGGGGAAATGGAAAAACATCAGTCAGTTGAGAGAAAAAAATTCAGACTTGTATTTCTACTACAATGAATCTAGTAGAAATTTAACTCAAATGAAACTTAATTATGGGTTGGATATGTCATTATTTAACAATTTACTTCCTATGTAAACACATTGGCACACTGAAATTGTACTTTCTTAAAGAACTCGTCACACATATGCTGAGATAGTCATTAACAGGAAGAGAAAGTAAAGTGAGGAATAAAGGAGGCTCTTAAAAAGCTAATTCCGAATAGAATAAAGATGAAGGCAAACATGGAGGAAGAGTGGCTTCATTTCAGCTTGTAGCACTAGTAATAGAGGAGAAATCAGGACACCAAATAGACCTATGACTACAACAACTGGAAGCTTGACAAAATCAGAGAAGAGCGGAAACAACCCAAGTGTCCATCAACAAATGAGTGAATAGATATAATGTGGTTATAGGCACACAATGAAATATTGTTCAGACATAAAAAGAAGCAAAATTCTAATACATGCTACGACATGGTTGAATCTTGAAAACGTTATGCTAAGTGAAATAAATACAAAAGGACAAATGCTGTACAATAGCACTTAAATGAAAGATCTAGAATGGCAAATGCACAAGGACAGCAAGTAGGTTAAATATTATCAGGGGCTTGGGAAAGGGAAGAATGGGGAGTAACTGCTTAATGGATAGAGTTTTTGGTAGATAGTGGTGATGTTTGCACAACCTGGGGAATGTAATTAATTCCACTGATTAGTACACTTAAAAATGTTTAAGATGGCAAATTTTATATGTATTTTATCCCAATAGAAAATGCGAAGGGGGAGCTATAGGTCAAAAACATTGGGAGAAAATACATATTAAGCATTTAGCATGGAGATACTGTATGTACCTGGCACATGGTATGTACTCAATTAACACCATGATGTGTTTTTTGTTTGTTTGTTTGTTTGTCTTTTCCGTGACCGGTAAGGGGATCGCAACCCTTGATGTGGTGTCACCAGCACCATGCTCAGCCAGTGAGCGCACCGGCTATTCCTATATAGGATCCAAACCCGCAGCGGGAGCGTCGCTATGCTCCCAGCCCCGCACTCTCCCGAGTGCGCCATGGGCCAGCCCCAACACCATGATGTGTTTAAAGTGAGAAAAAAGGATCCTCATCTTTCACAGAATGGATGCCCCGGGACTGGAATGTAAGTTCCTTGACAGCACGAACTGTTTGCTTCTGCATACCTTCCATGGGATGAAGCACAAAGCTGCATGCCATTAGTCATTTGGTGTATGTTTGCTGAGTGACTAGTTGACCAAGCTTGGGACTATTCACCTTGAAGGGACCAATATCATCCCTACTTTCATAATGAGAAAACAACCTGGTAGAATAAGTAATAAAGAATGGCAAAGCTCGCAGTAAAAAAATAATATTGATTTTAAAATGTTAAAGTCAGCAGAGAAAGAATTGAAATCTCAGATTTATGGAAGTACAGAATTTTCCAGGTAGAAACTAAAGCTCTATTTCAAACTCCATCTTTTCCAGATGAGAAAATTGAAGGTGGAAAGAAAATGAAATAAAAAGATATGTAAAAAAGAAATGAAATAAAAATGAGTTAATTAAGGCCAAAGAGATTCATGTAAACGTCATTTGGTTTTACTAATATGAATTCAGAGAGCATTATCTGAGGCTTCTCCTATGCCTAGTACAGTGCTTTGTCATATTGCATGAGGTAATCAGTGATATTTATTAGTGAGTTGATTTTGGTATCTAATTATTTATGTGCTAATGAAATTAATGCAACCATGCTGCAAATATAAGGAAGGGCAGAAGTTCAAAGTTTTTAATCCCTTTGCCTAGTGTGCTCAATTCATATTAGACAAAATTAAAAATAGATATATCTAAATAGTCATATGAACAAAGTCTCTTTACCCTTCTAGTTTATAGATATTTCTTTTAGAAAACTAAGACATTAAGTAAAAATCCATACTTTAAGAAAAAAATTAATTGGGGTAATGATTCTTATAAGGGTACCTGTATCCTATGTTGGAATATAACTGCTTTTATCGTCTGAAAAGTATACTAAACAAACAAGTCAAAAACCCCACACAGACCTCATCAGGGATATTAAATAAACCTTGAAGAGATATGCAAGATAAACAAACCCAATTAGAAGAAAGGACCAAAAAAATTAAGTGCTGTGGGTAAGAGGTAGAGACACAAAATAAGCTCCAGCATTATGTAGACCTCCTATCCTTCCCCCAGGGATTCAGTCCCAAAGGAGCACAGACTTCATCTATAGTATTCTAACTTCAAAAGAATATCTGAACATTGTGCCCATTATTATCTATATTACATTAGAAAATAGTTTTATCCTTGAATTTTCAATTTTTAATGCATTGTTTAAATTGTATACCTATGTTATTATATTCAGAGGCCAAATTTTTAACTTGAAAATAAAGTTTGTTTTAAATGACGATTACTCTAACATATAATTTAGCAAAAAGAAACTTGTTTTACAGTCATATTTTTGGAAGGACATAATTCCTTTTAAAATTTGTCACATTTTGCCAAAAATTATGAGTATAATTTACAAAAATTACACTTCAAAGAACAGTACACCCCCCTCTTAAAAAGAAACCACAGACATCTTATCTTTGCCTAAAAGTGATTGCCTTGGATTGATATTATATGATCAAATATTAGACTCGACAGGATACAGTATTGTATTCACAAAAGTTTTTGAGTACTATTACTTGTTGGGCAGGATTTTAATCTTTAACATAGGTAGATTGTAAAAATTATCTTCATTGTTTCTAACTGATTATATATAACTGACTATACGTCTCATAGGTATCTGATTTTTCCTAGGCTGTGTGTAAGATAACATAAAACTGGCATTTGTTGGATAAGGAAGAAGAGAACAAAAGATGCTTATATAGAAAATAGTGCTCAAAATATACATACATATATATATATATATATACACATACATATATATATATATATATATATATATATATATATATATGTATGCATGCACACACACAGTGTATAAATGAAGATGTTAGAATAATGGATATTCCCTAGCCAAAACATCATTAGTTCATTGTTATAAAAAAAAATTATTTATATTAGCCTTCTCCAAAGTCACCAATTTCAGCACCCACTGAAGACGGTTTAATGGCAAATCTTAAAGAATCAATACAACCAAATGGGAAATATTCTTTCTGAAATAAAAGAGCTGAATTCTGAGCATGTACCACTTGCTAGAATATCTGACATCCATATGAAAGAGGTTTTGCCCAAAATATTCAGCTCATGCTGTGACAGTGACAGTGATGTGCACTGTGTAATGTCAATTCAAGAGGAGAGGCCACAGTAGAGTGAAAAGGACCCCTCTCAACATGCATTTCATGACACTATGGGATTACTTAAGGGCATTGACTGGAAAGTGACTGAACAGTAGGCCAGATGTGATGCTTGCTTTTTGGCCATTTAATGAAAATAATCTAGTCGGGTATCTTCCCGTTTGGTTAAAAGGACATTTTAATTCATTTTACCATTCCATATACCCCCAGTATTGTCCATGCTTTCTGTATACTCAATGAAAGATAACATATTGATCCAGAAACATCTGTCAACATATTGAAAATATTACTTTAACTACCTGTGTTCTGCTCAGAGAGGTGCCATTGAACAGGCTAGTCACACTTGAAACACACAACAAATGAAATAGTATAGTCATTGCAGTCAACGGCAAGACCTAACTCCATAATATTTTCTGGCACTACTACTGACTAGTGGTTATCCATTAATCATTATCCCAATGTTATAAACTAATTTGTTTCACCACCAGTAAAATCTCTTCTTTGTGACCCACAAGCCCTCATCTGGTAATCACCTGCCACTTATCTTTAAAATCCCAAAAGTTTTTCAATCCTGGCTTGCACGATTAGATTTATGTTTTTGACATAAGACTGAACAACCACCACTGCTGGAATAAAGCTTCATTAACCAAGTATCTCAGGAGAATGACCATTCTTATCAGGTTCCTTTCAACTCCATGAAGTGATCTCAATGATAAATATTCCTTAAGTATTGTTTGTAAATTCTTTATGTAATATGTATTGTATGACTAGAGATGCACCCATTGGTAAAGCCCAACAACCATGTTCTTACAATAATACTTTGAACTTAAGAAAGTAGTTTTCTGCAAAGTGAATCAAATAAAAAAAAATGCTTTTTCATTATTGGTTATAAAGAATACCTTTGTGTGTCTGTCTGTATGTATGTGAATTTCATTTTGGCAACATCACTATCACTCATTAACACTGTCTTGGCCCTACTTGTACACCTCATGCACTAAAAGGGACTCACTTCACACAAACCCATAAACCTGATGGCTTTCACAGTGGGAAGAGCTTATTAATTTACTGATTGCCTTGTTATCTTTGACATATTTAATTTCTCCCATTAATTATATTTTTTCATAGAGTGAAATGTGACTATGTTTGGCTGGGCAGTCATTTTATGAGCATCTAACATCTGTTTTTCCAGCAGATTAATATTGAAAGAAAATGTCAAAGCATAGCATCTCTAGCTTGGATTTGTAGGCAACAAAGCTCTACAAATGGGGATTTTACAATCTGGCAGGTAGAATAAGCTTCCATAGCAAATAAATCCAGAAGTGTTTGGGTAGAGTTTCCCAGTCCCTGTGGCTTAAAGCGATTCTCAGAGAAGAGAAAACACCGCCAGCAGCACCACCATTAGCTTGCATTCTCACTGTGGTTCTCTTTACTTCTCTGCAGTTTATAAAATAACTGGAAATGAGGAGATAGCTTCATGTCAGAAATTGCTTAGGGCCTTTTGTTGTGGAACCAATCTTCCACAAATCTTACAATTTGCTTCTCCACAAGTGAGAAGATTAGCAGGTATGTTATGGAATTGAAGAGAGGAAGCAAAACTTCTGGCTGAAAGTACTGCTTTACTAAATTACCTAAATTATAGATTTTAACTCAATCGAAATAACTTATTCTCTTTTTGACACTTGGCAAGGGTTGAGAACAAAGACTACTTTAAATCACATCTTTCCTTTATTAGCAGTTTGCAACTTAAATAATTTAATTATAATATTGGTTTTAAATTTGAAGTTAGAATATTGCAGAAAGCCTAGATTAGGGAACCATTCTCTTAGCGAATCTATAGCTCTTTTGTACATAATACCTTCTACTATATGCTGCTCATAGAAGACAGGACATTCATTGGGGGATTGAGGTTTGGCTATGAAAATGATGCAAATTTTATTTTAATATGTCTTCACATAATCATTTAATAAAAAAATAAAATTCAAGTATGACCATTTTGATGATAGTTACTATTGTTCAGTGTGATATGACAAAACAGAATCCCATAGCTCCTCCTACCTCCTTTCTACTCAGAATAAAACAGTAATTCCTTGATTTGCTATTATAATTGTCATTTGCCTGTTCTGTTCAAATTACACCTTACAATTCTGAATGACCTCTGCTTAATATGACTTCCATTCCTAGAGCAGCAAATATGACTGTATCCTCAGGAGTTTTCCTTGTTTGGAACTGTAAGTCAATTTGCCCTACAGTATTACTGCTGTATTGAGACAAGATAAATATAAGCAGAAAGGGCAGAAGGGTTTCCTTGTTGCTTTGTGTTGCTTTGCCCCCCACGGATCTGTCACCCCATTTCCTATGGGTGATGGAAATGCAAAAGATTACTCAAAGCCCATCTCTACTGAGCAGTGAGAAGCCCCGAAGTGGTTAACTTTCCTGAGACCCTCCAGTAAGAGGAATCCCTTCCTTGGGAAAATTAATGCCGAATTGGGGTTCTCTTCCTGCATTTATTTTCAAGACCAGGAAGTTACAGGAAGAGAACAAAGGTGGGGTTATAGTTTAACAATATAGGCTGGTAACTTTCAGTGAAACAAGCCAGATGACATTCCAGTAAGGCTATCAACAAAAGCTTTGATCTTAACAAACATTCCTTCTCCCTCTAGCAGTTTCTCAGTATCTTTACATAACAATCAGTAACTAGTCTATCTTTGAGCCAGCAACCTGCTGTGCCACAATTCTTTATCTTACACCAGAGACTTATAGCCTGAGGAAAATTTCCTGTCCTTGCAAGGTCAATATTTGAAACTGCAAGGCTTTGGAAAACCAGGCCCTGTGAAGTACATATGCTTTTTAGCATATTCCACATTTCCTATCATCTGATAATAGATTAAATAATTTGGAAGAAGGATTAATTATCCATGTAATCCTGAGAAACTGTCTTTCAAAGCCTTGAAAACTTAAGAATGCCTCATTTCTCTAAGCAAAATTGTGTTCTGATTATTTTTATCACAAAGATATGGAAATTGCAAAATATCAAAAACTAGACCAAAGAGTTTCAGACTCTCTTCAATCTACATCAAATTCTGCAAAAAGCTGAATCTAGATATTATCCACACTGCTCTTGCCCATGCTCAGGTTGAAGTTGGGATTGCTCAATCTTTTGAAAGACTCTGGACTCCAGAGAAGGTGTCACACATTCCAAGATGAGGAAGAAAATTTATTTATTTATTCATTCACCCATCCATCCATCCATTAGTTCATTGTGCTCCTCTACATGCCAAGCATTTCTCTATATCAGAGGATACAATCAGAAAAGAAAATAAATAAGTAGACAAATAGAGCCATTGTCCTCATGGGGCCATGCTCTACTAGGAAGAAAAAAACTATAAATACATAAATATTTATGTCAGTATTTATGGAGTAAATGCAATGTAGAAAATGAAGCCAGTTAAGAGGATAGAATGACAGTGGTAATGGACATTTCAGCAACCATGGTCAGGAAATACCAAGGGGAGAAGGTGACATTTGACCTGAGACCTGAAGGAAGTGAAGTGGCAAGCCACAGAGATCTGTCAAGTGTCTGACTTAGGTCATATAGAACCTCGCTAACTCTAAGTGTGGTCTGGAGACCACCGACAGAAGTATCACCCAGAGTTTATTAGAGATACAGAATTTCAGGCCTCATCTCAGACCTCCTAAATCAGAATTTTCATGTTAACAATATCCCCAGGTGACTGTGCACACTTTAATGTTTGAAAACATCTAATAATGTAGTACGTTAGTATCCAAGCAAGGCTGAAAACCAAATTATCTCATTTCTAGCTTTTTTCTATGCCTTATTCTTCATCTTTACATTGCATATGCACATTTTCATCCTTCTTACTATAAAACAGACCAAAAGAACACCTTATATAGATCCTTTTTGATTCTATAAAAAACAAATTTTCGAGATAATAAAGTTCATATTTATCTAAATGTCAGAGCTGTGCTGGTAATATTAAACCCAGTCAAGTACATTGCATTATACCTTAGAATTGAGTCTGGAGTTTGATAGCAGGTGCTGAGCTGCTTTCACACATGAGGGACAAAACTTTTCCTCCTGCTCACTGGTGCCAGGCATAGCATCAGACAAGAAAACAGCAGTGACAGAGGAGATGGGGAGAAATGGACCCCTTGAGCTCTCTCCCAGTTCTACGTCAAGCCAGAGCCAGGCAGTGTGCCAGCTCCTGTGCCCTGGCTGGGGGCCCCCTGGACCAGCCTCGGCCTAGAACAGCCCTCTGTTCACCTGGCCACTTGCCCTGCTGCCTGCCCAACAGCTCTTCATCCATATTGACAAGCAAAACCCTATGCTTATGGCACTCTTAAATCATCATTTCCCTCCCTCCCATGGCCTGTTCTGTTCACATGGTGCCAAGAATATGAAATAGAACAACTGGCCTTCAGGCGTAAACCCGAAGAAATGAATTCACTGAAGAAATGCTATTTACCAGCACTTATTAATGCCTCAGTCGTCATTGTATTTGTAAAATTGCCTCAGTCCTTCCACCAAAATATAAAACTGCACTTGAAAAGGTAAAAAAATAAAAATAAGTATACATGCTAATTTATGGGAGAACAATGTGTCATCTTTTTCTCTTTGTCTCCTCTGTTCTTTTGAAGCAACTTCCCAAAATGCTTTTCTCTAGAGTGGCTTTTTTAAAGAAGTATACCAGAGAGCATCTTACCAGCTTATTCTTTCTTTGTACAAATCTATAGAGTTTCAACCCATAAGCACAATGCTAAAAGCTGTAATGGTAGTGTGTTGGGACTACATTCATATCAGGAGTTTGGAAAAATTCCAGATCATTTATTATGGACCCCAAGTGTTCACTCATGTGGAAAAATGAGTCACTTAATTGCTTCTAATATGTGCAAAGGAAAGGAGGGCAAATCCCAGTAATTTTTCTTTCAGGATATACCAATGCCTTTTTCTGGAGGTATTTTTAAGAATCTGAATATCATTATATAAGCAGTTCATTACACTGCTCTAATTCCTTTACCTATTAGAAATTCTAAATGAATGATTCTTATTGCCTACTAAAGTTTTCTGAAAAGGAAAAGCATGTGCACAATTGATGAAGTAACTGAGAAAGATAAATCACAAGTGCTGTCAGAGTCAATGGGTGGTGGACCTCTTCACCAGACCTGGACTTCCTATCATTTTTTCCTGCTAGGTGTTCTGTGAAATACGTTTTCATTGTTATACACCTCACTTCTCTATTTTTAAGCCCCTGCTTTATGCTGTAGATAGGACCCTCAGTGACAGTTGAATTCTTCCCTTTAGCAATCAAGTTGCTGACAATTCGTATGGTGACACTTCCTTGGGTAAAGAGTGCTAGACTATTAGGCAACCCCCAAGTTAGTATGAGCAAAAACTGATGTTGCTGAATTTTAGGTTCTCCAGTTATTTACCACTGTCCCAGGGTGAATCCAAGACCTCTGTGACTCACAGAATTGGAAAAAGATTGGAACATGCTTTAAGATCAAGCTAGCTTCCAGACTTTTCTTCATTATTTATTATTAAGATTATTTATATTACATACATTACTTAATTCAAAAACATTTACATTGAAACAATTAGTTCTAAAAACTGGGAGAGAGACTTAGAGCATCCGAGGTGATGGTTCTCAAGCTTTTATGAAAGTCTTATGAAAATTATGAATCCTCTTCCTAGAAAAATACAAATGTGCATGCACATTTTGACATTCAAGGTTTAAAAAAAAAATCCTAAACCACATGAAAACTTCCTCAGAATTCCTGCTTGAAGAGAATAAATAGTTGTGCACCAAGACTAGAGGTCAAGCAACTGCATAGGATACAAGGCAGGCAGTGAAGGGGGCGGGTAGGAGCATGGTGAGAAGGTGGCGTTGGTTTGAGGAGACCCAGAGCAGAACGTCTTCTATGCAGAGCAGCTCTCCAGCAACTACTCGGTTCTGTCTTCTATTGCCAAATGGCAAAGTGGCCTCCATGTGTTGTCAGTTACCATTTTTTTCCAAGAGAAAACCCAAGTACATACTTCTATGTAAAATATCTCAATGCTTAAGTTTTAGCAGCTAATTCAAACTTGTTTAAAATGCTATGCAGGAAAAAATAATAATAATAAAATAATAACAATTGTGGCTGAATGACAAATGTCTGAAGCATAGGTATTCTGAGTTATTTAAAAAGAGATTTACATTATTCTTATAAGTTCTCAGTAGAAAAAGCTGGTATTTTCTCATAGAAAATTAACTGATTAAAGTGTTCTGGCCTTTCCTGTTGAAAAAGTATAGGAGTACCTGAACGTCAGGCCAAAACTTCCCTAAGAAAACAGCCTTGAATATGCTTAAACATGTTAAAATTTATGTTATTAAAGCCACAGTTTTCTACAGAGGAGAATATTTTGGCCTAAAATTCCCAGGAATAGTAGCTACAAAACAGTTGCTTCAACCTTTAAAAGGCCTTAGTATGGCTACTACAGCACATTTGTTCTTGAGCAAACTTGATGCTGATTGACCAAGCAAGATCACCCTTGCTGCAAAATGTTTCCTCAGATGACTTCTATGAATTGAACCATGAAATGGAGTTATTTGGAATTGTCCATGCAAGTGATAAAGAGCATCTGCATAAATCAATTATTCTGTTTCTATCACTACAGGCAACACTAAAGGTTTCAATCTGCTTGACTTGAGGCAAATTACTAAGTAAATCTAATATGACCATACTTCTCAGAGATTTTTCTGTTCCCCTCCCAAATACGTAGGTACCTTTGATGGTGTAGATCAAACCCTCTTCTGATGATGTCCCAAAAATCGGCAAGAAGAGAACCTCAATTCTGCTCAAAGTTCACTGATATAGATAGATGCAAAATAAACTACTGAAACATTTCCATAAAAAACTAGTGTATGCCTGTGCCCTCAAATGTTACTGTGCCACCAGGAAATGGTAAAGCAAAAGATAAACTTCTATAGCCTAATAGTGTCATCCTTTCCTCCTAGAATGGTCCCATGAGGTGGTTGGGCATTTATCTGGTTGCAAAGCATCCAAATTTATTTTTCTGAGCCCTCTGGAAATTCTATAAGCTACTTATAGCCATATAATGCACTCTTTTGCTTAAACTGGCTATAGACAATTCTGTTCCAGTAAATCTGAATCCTAACTGAACATAAAAATGAGGACCTCCGGGGGAGAGGGACTTTCCTTATGTTTTACAGGATAGAAATGTTGCAGTCTAGGCACATGGTCTCCCAGCCTCACCAAAGAGCCCCCTACTCCAAGAATGGCATGGAAGCAAAAAAGCAACCAAACTAGAAAGGAATCTGCAGATTGGGACAAGTATTCTAACAGTAATCACTGTTTATTTGACTAATTGCTGTTGACCAGAGGCCCAGCTCAATGCTCTAAGACTCTGTAGAAGACTTGAGAACTTTTGCACAATTCTGGGTGAGGGAAAGGGATAAGCAACAAAAACAAGATTTAATTTCCTGCTAGCTAAGCAAGATGGGAGCTTGGAGCTAAGTTTAAACTGATTTTTTTTTTAATAAGAAATATTATTTCTTGCACTCCTGAGTTTATCGAGTAAGGTTCATATCCATAATGATAATATTTGCAATCATAAAAAACCTAACAATATTGATACATAGCACGTTTTGACTTATGCAGTTTTTTCATTTTTGTGATCCAGACTTCAATCAATCTGTCTTAGTATCAGCATTTCTACAAAACACATAACACTTCTCATATATGTTTACTAGATTAATGATAACCATGAAGTAGGATGATCAAAGAAAAATTCAAATTAAGGAAGTGCAAGGAAAAGCTATTGAGCATCAAGTTAAGGTAAAAATAATGAGCCAGGAGATTTTGTTGAAGAGGGATGTAAAAAGTCAAACAGATTTCCAAAACATAGTATTTCTGCAATATTCAAAACCAAAAAGTAGTTATTAGGAAAAACCTGATTTCACTTGTTATCATAGATGCAAAATTGACAGTCTCCTGGTATGAATATTATTCTCTCAGAGGAAGCTGCTGTTTTGAAATGCTTGTCAGTACTAATGAAGTGAGCTCAATGCTCCTAGGTATTCCGATTAAGTAGTAAGATTAGCTTCCCCAGGTACAGACCCAGATTCTCACATTAACCAAAGTGGCATCTGGAGAACAGATGCAAACTATTTCAAAGGAACAAATGCAGTTTTCTATTGGATCTCAGTGATTTTGCTCAATCCACTCCAAATAAAAATGCACCTATGGGCCGAGCCTGTGGCGCACTCGGGAGAGTGCGGTGCTGGGAGCGCAGGAGCGCTCCCGCCGCGGGTTCGGATCCTATATAGGGATGACCGGTGCGCTCACAGTGCTCACTGGCTGAGCGCGGTGTGGCCGGTCTCAAAAAGGACAAAAAAAAAAAAAAAAAATGCACCTAGCTCACAGAATACCATACTAAGATTGGCAAATGTGTCTTTTCAAATGACAACATTTTAAAATTTAATGGAAATATATCCATTTCCATGAAGCAAATTTATTCACTCAACAAATATTTACTAAGTTCTTATTATTTGCCAGCACTGTTCTTCCACACACACACGGAGAGACATAAACAGAACATAGCACTCACACCAGGTGGTAATAAATTCTATGAATAAAAGTAAAGCAGGTAAAAGACTTGATAGAAACAGTTGTGAGGAGTGCTACATTAGGTAGAGTGCAGATGCTCAGAGAGATGGTCAAGGAAGGTTTCTTTGGCCTCTCTGATTAGACATTGCATCAGGAACCAGAATAAAGTGAAGGCATGAATCATGTAGATGTCTCTGAGAAAAACATGGTAAGCCAGGGGACTATCAACAGCATAGGCACCAAAGTTAAGGACATCTGGTGTGACTGAAAGACAGCATGAAGGCCAGTGGGACTGATGCCCAGTGATCAAGGGGAAACAGGATAGAAGATGAGGTCAGAGAGATAGCAGGAGCCAAACTATGCAGGCTGTGGGATGGTCTTGAATTTTACAATAAATGGGACGAAAAGCCTTTTGAGGATCTTGAACTGTGGGGTTATATAGTATGACTTTTATATTAAAGTATCAATCAGGTTGCTTTGAGGATAATAGATTATAGGGGGCAAAAGTAAAGCAGATAGGTCAGTTATAGGCTACTGCAATAATTAAAGAAAGAGAGAGCTTCTTGGAATAGTGTGGTAGTAATGGAAGTGCAAGATAGTGAATATGGACATATTTCAAAGATAGAACAAAGAGAATTTGCTGATGGATTGGATGTAGAAATCGAAGAAAAAGAGGAGTCAACGATGACTTCAAAGTTCTGAACTGAGCACCACCAGGTAGGCTGGAGTTACTACTCTCTAAATCAAGGAAGACTACTGTAGGATATGTGGCAGAATAAAAAGGCTTATCTTGGACATCTTAATGTTGAAATTCTTATTAAATCTCCAAGGGGAAATGTCAGAGAGTAATTGTATATTTGAGTCTAGCATTCATGAGACAATAACTTAGAGAGCTGTAGCATTTATGTGTCATTTGAAACCATGAGACTAGAGAACTCTTAGGCAATAAACATTGGTAGAAAATAAAAGAAGACCCAAAGCACTGACCCCTGTGACATTCCATTACTTTGAATCTGGAAATATAAGAGGCACTAGAAAAAAATAGACCCTATGCTCAGTAAATGTTAGCTGCTAAAGAGAAAGAGAGACTCTAATGGAACATCCATTGACATAGGAGGAGAACCAAAATAGTGTGTTCCTACAGACCAATTAAAGAAGTCACTTCATGAGTGGAGTGAGCAGCTGTGCCAAATACTGCTGTGTTGGGTCAGATGAGTACTGACACACAACCACTGGATTTGGCAACTGAAAGCCGGTAGAGCTATGAAGAAAACAATTTTGGAGGGGTGATGGGGGTAAAAAACCTTATGTAGAGTGAGTTCAAGATAGAATGAGAAGAAATAGAATAAGGGAATATAGACAAATCTTTCAAAGAGTTTAGCTGTAAAGATAAAAGAGGCAGTATGTAGAGAGGAAAGTGAGAGAGCTTTGTTTGATTGTTCTTTGTTATCTGTTTATAAAATAGTAGCATGTTTGTATTCTAAAAGTTAATTTCCAAAAAATAAGGAAAAATGATAATGCAAAAAAGAAAAGGAGGAATACCTAAGATATTGTGTAGATTAATTGATTGGAAAGTGGATCCAGTGCACAATTGTATGGTTTGGTCTTAAATAAGATTATGAATGGTTCATCCTTTGTGATAGGAAGAAATGAGAGTTATGTCAGTACCGATGAGAATATTTGGTGGAGGAGTATGTAGAAGTTCTTCTCTGGTGGCTTATATTTTGTCACTAACCCTAACCCTAAAAGAAAGAAGGATTCCTAGCTGAGAGAAAAAAGGACAGAGTAAGTATCAGAAGTTTCCAAAGAGAGAAGGAATAGAATGCAAATCTTGATTTCCTGTAGGATAATGGTGAATGCAAAAATTTGAGTCATTCCGTACTTTCTCCAAAAACAATGTAGATCAAACAGAGAGCAAATAAAACCACCCCTAATGCATAACTATAGCATTTCTAAGATAATAAGAATACTACAGACTTCAATTTACATCTAAGTATGGTAGTTAACATCTAATAAGCAGATTTAGCTTCAGAAGCCATGGCAATTCAGAGACAGTCAGAGCCTTTACAGAAAACACAAGTCTAACATAGCAGCCTTCTCATAGCATATGAAATAATCCCCAGAAAGAAAGAGTTCCACTCTGAGTGGGGAAATATTGAGAACTTAACTGACATTTAGTAGATCAGAGCACAGGTAAGAGGGCAATCAAAAGAAAGTGGCATGAGACAAGAAATGGTAATTTAACCAAAAAAAAGTGTAAGAAATGTACTGAAAACTATGAAACATTATTAAAAAATATCAAAGATCTATATAAATGAATATGCCATGAATATGCTTTGGATATCCATGGCATATTGTAAAGACAATAATTTCCCCAAAACTAATCTAAAGATTCAAACTAATCTCAGGCAAAATGCCAGCAAGTCTGTGTATGTGAGTGTATAAATGTTTGTGCGTGTGTGCATAATTTGGAAAAAGTTATGAAAATTTATATGGAAGTGAAAATGATTGAGAAAAACAAAGCAAACGTAAAGATGGATAAAACTTCATGGTAACAACATGTATTAAAAAGTTATACTAGTCAATACAGTGTATGGTTTGGCACAACGAGAGAAAAGCTAACCAAAGAAACAGAACAGAGCATCCAAAAACATAACCGCACAGATACTTCAAAGACGACAGTGTAGTGAAATGTGGAAAGGATGATCTTTTCAATAAATCGTGCTGGATCTAACTGTATATCCATATACATAATGTATATCCAAAATGTATCTTTACCATGACCTCCTGCCTGACATCATGCACAAAAGTTATTTCCAGTTGGATCCCAGACATAAGTGTGAGTGCTAAAACAATAAAGTTTCCAGATGAACACATCTTCATGACCTTAACATAGGCAAGACTTTTTAAAACATAACTCAAAAATCACAAGCCATAAGAGAAAAGAAAAGTTAAATTGATCTGCATTAAAATGAAGAACACCTATTCATAAAAAGACACCATTAAGAGAGTACAAAGTAAGTGAAAGAGCAGATGATAGTTGTAATATACATAATCAGCAAAGAATCTGTATCCCAAGTATATGAAAAACACCTACAAATCAAAAGAAGAAAAACAAACTTATCAGAAAAAAAGACAAAAGACAGACATTTCACAAAAGAGGGAAATAAGCATTTCACAAAAGAAGCAAATAAATATGTGAAATGTCATTTTATCTTTGCCTTTGATAAATGCAAATTAAAACAGCAATATGATACCACTACACACCAACCAGAATGGCCAAAATGAAAAAGACAGAAAATGCCAAACGTTGGCAAGAAAGTAGGGCAACTAACATTATAATATATTACTTGTGAAGTGTAAATTGGCATACTCTCCATAGAAAACTGTTAGGCAGTATCTATCAAATCTAAATATATGCTTATCCTATGACCCAGAAATTCCATTCCTACATATGTAACTAACAGAACATAAATAGGCACATATATATATATGTAGTAAAATTTAAATTATCTAGTGGCTTAGGAGAGTGGGAGAGAAAATGAAACAGAGAAATATTTCACCTGGTGGATTTTCTCCACAGAGAGATCCACAAGCTGGTTAAGAGTTCATAAAAAGAAAGGATTATAAAGGGACCTCTGGTCTAGAGGATAGACAGCTATGCCTCTGGAGTGTGTTCCTCAGTATAACTTCCTCCTCACTGTCTTCCTGACCTAGAACCCTGACTCTGAACCTCCACAGGTCAGTGATTCTACCTTCTAAATGTCACTCCAATCTGGATACCTCTTCCATGGATATCATTTATCTCCTCTCTTCCTATAAACCATTCCATTCTTCATTTCACCCATAAAATGATTTTTTGAAAGCACAAATATGATCAGGTTACCTGTAGTGACATCCCCTGTTGTCAGGATCAAGGTCACACTCCTTTGCATAGACTACGGAGGCTTTACCTAGATCCCAGGATACTAACACCCACCTATCCTTCAGTCACATCTCTGGAGCCTTGTACATGCTGTTCGCACTCTATTGACAGCAGTATTTTCACCTGCTCATGTCCTATTGAATGCCTCCGCATCATTCCACACTCAGCTCAGATGTTAGTCCCTTCCTGAGATTCAAATGCGATGACTCCTCTGACTCACCATGATTCTTTCCCAGCAATGCAACACAAGTAAGCCACCCTGTCCTCTGACCTCCCCTAGAACCTTTAAGTATCTCCAGATATTTTTTTTGTTTTTTGTTTGTATTTTTAAAGATGTTTGACATCAGAAAAAAACTGGATTTATATTTTGACTCTGACATTTATTATGTCTGTAATTGTAAAAATAATCCTTAACCTTAATTCTCCAATCTCTTTATCAGTTAAAATCAAGACAGTCACATATACTGTCTCAGTCCCTATCCTCATCACCACCATTTCTGTAATTTCTTTCCATCTAGCAACAGAATTGAGCAACACAGAGGGTGAAGATTTCTCCAAATCATTTTCATGATGAGGCAGACTCTGCAGGGTATTCTTTAATTAGGGTTTTTCACTAACAATAACTAATACTACCAACAACACCACTATAAAACCATTAACTAACTGAAAAAAATAAGAAAAAGGAGGAAACAATAACAGCAAAAACTGTATTTATGTCCCTCTGAGGGGACTGAGATTTTTCAAAAGTACACCATACATAAAATACCAACATGTAGAAAGATATTGGGCAATAAGCTGAGCACAAGGGAAAATCTCATATTCGCTCTTTGAGTGTTTTTGTGTGTTTTGTGTTGGGGTGTATTGGAAAAGGCAGACAGTAGTAAAATAGTTTCAGTTCTGTGTTGTGTTACCTCCTGTCATCAATGACAGAAAATGAATCTCAGCTCTGAATTTGCAGTCATAGGCTCAGGGCGGTTAGCCTCAGTGATTATCTAGGGTAATATTGTATAGTGCATTTCCCTTGCTTTTAGTGGCAAAGCCTTTGATTTCACTTTAGTAGCACTAATTAATTATGCATTACAATTGCCAAGTAAGAGAAAGATTTTACCCTAAATTTACAGAGACATAGAAAAGGTTAAATAACCTTATCAAGGTCACACAGCAGGCTATCAACAGAGCCAGGCATAAGCCCTTTGAATATTCACCAGTGAAATATTTAATATTAAAAACAAGTTTCCCCAAAGTACTGTCAAATGTAATAAACACTGCATTTTGTGTATAGAATAAAAAATGAGAATGCTCTGAGGGAAAACAGTAGAATGACTCACTGTTGGTTCTAGCTGAAAGAAAAACACTCGTTACAAATGTGCCTGTTTCAGTCCTCTTTAAAGAAATTCTGAAAACATTTTACAATTTGTAAGGTTAAGACATCCCACACTATTGTAAAATGTCTGTAGTCAAAAGAGTTCTTAACTATACTTGGAGTCAAAAGACCTGGATTTGAGTTCTGATTTCAGTGACCACCTGTGTGACCTTGGACGATCACTTATGCTCTCAGAGCCTCAGAACAATAAGACAATAACTGCCAGGGTTATTATGAGGGTTAAAAGGGATAACAGAAGTGAAAGATGTGAGGGGCCGGCCCGGTGGCGCACTGCGCTAGTGCGCCGCTTGGGAAGCGCGGTTGCGCTCCCGCCAAGGGTTCGGATCCCACATACGGACCGGTTCCCACTCACTGGCTGAGCGAGGCGCGGGGGCAACACCAAGGGTTGCGATCCCGTTGCCGGTCCCGGTCCGGTACGGGGGCGACACTGAGGGTTGCGATCCGTTGCCGGACACAGAAAAAGACAAAAAAAAAAAACAAAAAACTACTTTTGCTTGCTTTCATCCGTATGGGAAGGGAATCATACAGTGTGTCTTCTCTCATTTCTAGTTAAGATTATGCCAGTGTGTGGCTTAGTTCGTTCATTCTCATAGATAAAAAAAAAAAAAAAAAAAAAAAAAAAAAAAAAAAAAGAAGTGAAAGTTGTGCAGATCGCAAATTGCTATACAAATAAAAGGAATTATAGAGAAAGAACATAGAAGTGTTCTCTCAGATAGAAAATGATAAATGTATGATTGCAACTTGGAATTTCACTTAGTTTTAAAGCAGAAGAAGCCCTGCCAAATGGAAATGGAAATGGAGTTGTGAAATTGAGAGTATTTGGCTACGTTTAACTGCATTGGAACAGTGTGCCCTTTTTGATCTGAACAAATCTGTCCCTTTACTCATTGTCAGCCAGCCTAATGTAAATCCTGAGGGATGTGCTGAACTCATTTGGCCAAGGTTTTCAGCTTGGGGCTAAAAATCTTGTGGAGCAAGCACTCTGGCCTCACAGGACCACCGTGGAGTCATTAGTGTCCATATTGAGTAGATCAGGCTCTGATTCAGGTTTTATCACAAGCAATACCTTTGATATATTTTTCATGTTCACTGCATTAAACATTAATATGTGAATGCCTCGATAAAAGGTGCAGTTTTTTATTTAATAAATAAATAGACACCAAACGAGCAAATAAAGAATTATTTTAAATCAGATAATACATAGCAAGGAAAATAAACCAATGGCGTCATTACACTTAAAACTGTAGACATGACTTATAAAAAGAAGGTGAACAGGTCAGATAGAGGGGATAAAATCACTGACATGCCAAGTAAATAAAATCATTTTCTGCCTCCTTTCCCCTCTGAAACCTGTAATGCAATCAACATAATTTTTCCTGTATATGTTTTATATGAAAAGGTTGAACTGAAAACTGCAGGTGAATCATCCCTAAACAGATAGCATAACTTATATAAGTAAGAAACCCCCAGATATCCCAGTGGACACTATATTGTTGTTTTTGCCTTTCAACAATTTGAAAAACTACATTAAAATAAGGGACATAAACGTAACATATTGCAAAATTTCTACAGAAAAAAAAAATTCAAAACGTATTGCCTTAGGAACAGCCCATCATCCCCACATGATAGTACTAAAATTCATTAAGTGAATAACTCCATTTAAAAAATGCTAGTAAGCCTAAGTAATTTTTGATAAGCTCTCTCCTAAAACACACAAAAGCGTTTGAGTTCTTTGGGGGGTTGCGGGAGATGGGATGGGGGTGGTGGTGGTCAGAAAGTATAATTTTATTTCATTAAAGCTTCCAAGTTCAGATGTGAACAGAGTTTATTTCTACTAATACGATGGCACAACCACAACTGAAACATCCTGATTATTTTAGAGCAAAAGGGACAATTTGGCAATTTCCAGTGTAATTGATTTGGCAATTGCTTTTCCATTATAATTCAGATCTTAAATTGCTAATAAGTTGTGTGTTTATATATGGAAGCGGGGGTTGGGGTGGTGGACAGTGTATATGTGTATGTCCCACTAGGAGAGAAAAAAAAAAAAAAACAGCTTTCACAAAATATTTATAGCAAATATTTTTCAAAGGTAAACTGGGTGGGTTGGAAGTGGTGGAGGGGAAGAATAGTGAAGACATTGAAAAAGAAGCCTTCATTCCTTAACCAAAGGGACAGAGGTGGAGACGGCAGTACAGGCAAATTAGAGAGGCATTTCTGAGATGGAATCAATTCCACTTGATCTGCTGAATGTAGGAAGAAAGGATAGAGTTTACACCATCGACTGAGTTAAAAATATAGGACAATCCATTTGGGAAAATGATCATAAATTCCATTTCTAGTGGGATAAGTTTAAGGTGCTTATGATTTATACAGATGGAGATAAAAAGTTGGTGTCTGGAAATACACATCTAGTCTTTGGGAGGACTCTACAGCAGAGATTCTGAAACTTTCTTGTGCATAGAAATCTTGTTAAAATGCAGATTCTGATTCAGTAGGTCTGCGGTGACACCAGAGATTCTGCATGTGCTAGCTCTCTGGTGATGTCAGTACTGCGGGTCCAGGGACGGTACTCTGAATAGCAAGGCTCTATAACTATCACGAGGAGTGACCTGCTCAAATAGGATTCCCACATTTGAGGGAATGATATACACAAGCCTGGGTAGTCCTTAAACTGACTGAGAAATAGGAGTACATCACATAATGCAGCTTCATTTTGCTTTGTGTCATCCAGATGGTGACTCAATAAGGGAGACACGAGTTTAATCAAACACAAACAAAAAAAATTCTATTTTAAATATCTGCACTCATACAAACTCAAGATACAATTTGGTGAATAGTTATAACCTCTGTAACTGCAGTGCCAAATCAGAAGCCATGTGATGGTCATGTTCACAGATTTCCCTCAAAGAAGCTTGGTTTCCAGTCCCGGTTTTGCTACCAGCTTGCTGTGTGATTTTCTGTGCCTCCCACTTTTCATCAGTTAATCAAAGAATCTGATCCTGGAAAATTTTTATTTCTCTGTCTCATTTCCCCACCGAACTTGGCACCCCTATTACATCATTCACCTGAGTTGGCTTCTCTCAGCCATCTGGGAGGGTTCCTCCACTATTCCATGAGAGGCCCATCTGGAAGAGGCAGGGACCATATTTGGCTTCTTTTTACGTTCAACTCCCAACCCTCACACAGCTCTTTGCTCACAATAGCTGTTCACTGAATGTGTGCCTCATTAACCTCCAGCTCTAGCATTCTATGATTCTTTAATTTCAAAGTAAGCATCACTGTAAATGCTGCCATCTCTTAATAAAAAAGTTTGCACAGTTACCCAGGTCAGACCCTTCACTGTGCAGCTGTCTGCTCAGTGTGCACTCTCTCCTGCACATAGTGGGAGGTTCTCAGATTCAGGGCTAAGAGATGAACTCAAGCCTTGAGCAATACGAGCACTCATTCTGATTCCTCCAAAATGTTTTGCAGTTTTCTGGGTTTTTAACCTTGACGAGATCCAGATTCTGGCCTTTTGGAGCTAATACTATCCAAATGCACAGACATTCTGCTCTGATCTCTGGGCCTCAGGCATGAGCAGAGAAGTGAGCAGGCGCTGAGTCTCAGCTGGCTACAACAGCAAGCTGTGGATAAGGCCTTCAGTAGCTCCTTATTTACAACAAACCAGTGTCATACCCACTACCCTGCATATAATGTTTGTTCCTGCAGGCCACACCTGGGTGGAATAACCCTGGACAGTCCCTACCAGTGGGAGGGACTTCCTATGCAGATATATTAGAATCTGTATTTCTTCTTGCCACAAATAAAAGTAGCTCTAAAAGAACATGTATCATTTCTGAGAGTTCTTGACTTTGCCATATTCCCCAAGTACGGAATATGATTTTTGTTATCTTCACCTTGACTTTGTACCCAGCTTCATTTGTTTGTCTTTCCACTTCCTAAGCCTGTCAGTGTTGCCCATCACAAGTCTCCTGCCAATCTTCTGATAACCTGTTGTCCTAATGGCCTTCCTAAACACCCCTTGCAGCACAATCTGTTCCTCTTGGCACTTACAAGCACCACCAGCTTCTTTGAGTACATTCTGTTCATCATAATCCTTCCTGGCATTGTCACATTGCCCCAGTGTTGAAGCTCTTTGCCTCAGTGTTTGGTGGCTGCCACTGTGGGAGAGGAGATGCTTGCAATATGAGGTACAGAAGGCTGCTTATCCAGACTCTAGCTTTATGATCACCACATTCTTACTGCAGCCCAAATGACTTGTGAAAGTGCCATCTGAACCCGTTGGCATGATTAGGCTCTTCCAATTTGAGAGAATCCAGTGCAGATCAGCAAAGAGCCCTGGACTGAGGCACAGCCAAATGGCTTTTCTCCTCATAATACGATGACAAACCTATACAGCAGGCACTCTCGGATGGAGCACTTTTGAAAACAGTATCAACAATAACTTCTATTCTAGTCTGTCAAGAACAGCATGTACTGAGTGCCCAGCTGGTGCAGGTGCCTAGCTGACTCCACAGGGCTTACAACCAAAGAGGACACTGTGCCTTTCCCAAAGGAGTCTACCACCACAATCAAAATGTCTTCCCAATGCCTCCAAAGAACAAAACCAGGTTTTGTAAACCCATTCTTGGTAGCCATGATGATGTTAATTGATCCAAATGATTTTTCTCTCTCCCTCTGATTTCCCCATTGAGCTTTGCACCTCTATCAAATCATGCGTATGAGTCGGCCCTTTATCAGCCATTTTTGCAGTTGTCTTCCAGTCTGGGAAAGGTAGGGACCATACTGACTTCTTTTGATGCTCAACTGCCAACACTCACAGAGCCCTTTGCTCACAGTGGGTGATTACTAAATGCATGACTGACTAAATTATAGCTCTACATTCTACGACTTTTTAAATGGGTGAATAAGGTCTGTTTCCTCTAACATCTCTCTTATATTTATTAACAGATAAACATCCAATAATAGATCTTGAAGGATTGTGTAATATTGGAGCTGTAGAAAGCTTTACCATCCCAAGTCCCTTTTGGTGAAGAAAAAGAAAGTGACAAAAGCCAAAGGAACTTCTCCAGGTAACAAGGTTCCTTTACAGCAGAGCCTTGACAGGTCTTCTCTTTTTCTGTTTGATACTCTCCACACTCACTATGCTGTGGTTCCTCTGAGCTGATCACCACTACTCTCTCCATCAGCACTAAGCTTATTTTCTTGGATTCCTAAATTAGAGATGTGCATCAAAGATGGCGTTCTGTCTTTCCTACTAGTGTCCTGTCAGCAACCAAGACTACAGCTTTATAAGACACAAATCACAGATGGCTTAAAACAAATCTTAAGGCTATGACAAAAGGAATGTAATCTCTCTTCGATAAACAAGGTCCTTGATAAGGACTGGCCATTCAGAGTCTGGCCTTGGGCTGAGCCATTCTGCTTGGCATTATGCGCACTGCCAGTTGTGTGAATGGGGCATGTGGTATGTAGGCTGATCTCTTGCTCAGCTCACAAAAATTATGATCAGGGCAGTTGTTATGCCAGTGTCCAGAGCTGTGGCCAGCAGTTTACTAAATTCTTTCCTTTGGTTTAACATGGATTGCTATCAATGAGAAGAGCTGAGAGCAGAGACACTTAGAAGAGTGTCTTGTTTAGAAAAGCACTGGTCACAAGGACCAGGAAAACCTCTCTTTAAAATCTGTACAGAAGGATAATAATATTTGTAACACTGATTCTCAACTCTGCCTGCTAAGTAGAAGCTACAAGGGAACTTCTAAAGGTACCAATACCTGGACCCACTCCAGACCATTTAAATCAGAATTTCTAGGGGGTGGGGATGGGCATTACAATGTTTCAAAAGCTCCCCGGTGATCCTAATCAGCAGCCAAAGCTGCAGTCCCTGGGTTACACCTTTGTGATTCTCCCAGTCCAGATGTTCTCATGCTTTTTTTCACCATCCAACATGCCTGAGGCCTAGGAGTTCTCTCTTGCGGTAACAGAGGCTCACTCAAACATTGAAGGGGACAAGGGAGTTGTTTATGAGGACCATAAGGTGGACATCCTCTAGGAAAGCATATCAGAATCTTATTAGGGAAGGAAAGGCAATGAAAGACTGTGTGGGTGGAAAAATTCCTACAGATATTTCTCGCCTCCAATCCCCTTGATGGTCACAGATCTTTTTCAAGACTTTTCCGTCCCTCCTTGGTAACATGGAAATAACATCTAATTCCGTCTCATTTCACTTCACACAATGGTTCCAAAAAGTATTAAATAAGGTTCCTTGTTTTCTTTGATACCCATCTTCAAATTCAGTCTGGTTTTACTGTTTTTGGCCAAAGGCTGTTGCAGAGTTTACAGAGCAAAATTCTGCTGTAACTTTGTCTTCTGGGTGAGTTACGGCTTGGAAGTGTGCACCTAAGCATTTCAAAGAAAAGGAAAAGTAACATTTTAGAGGCAATTTTAAAAATAAATTATTACCAGTATTATATTGTCATATCTAAAATAGATTTAGCTCTGATTCTTAAACAGCCATTTCAAAGCTGGCCTCAAATTTATTTACCTCTTTGTGTTAGTCAAGAGACAGCTTACTTTTTTGAGTAGAGCATTGATCTTGAGTAAATATTAGTTGAAATTTATTTGAAAAATATCTGACATGGATCCAGGCAGATTAAGTGAGGAAAAAAATATATAAAAGAACTGCTCCCTCAAGCCTCCAAATGCAGGACCATTGGCTGAGAAAGGATGGAAGTTAGTCATAAAATTGCGACCAGAGAGACAAAGCTACTATGATCACTTTGGTTCTCCCACTTTTCTGGGGGTATAGGGAAAAATACATTATATAAAAAGAAAATATCAGTCTCACAAAGAAAATAAAAATCAATCAGTGCAAACATGGAAAGCAATTTAGGAACTCTCCTTAATAAAGTAAATCCCAGAACATCTCCTCTTCAATGATCTGTTTTCAATTAGTGCAGTTTTAAATTTTTTTTTTTTTCCTTTTTGTCTTTTTTCGTGTCCGGCAATGGATCGCAACCCTCAGTGTCGCACCCGTACCGGACCGGGACCGGCAACGGGATCGCAACCCTCGGTGCTGCACCCGCACCTCGCTCAGCCAGTGAGCAGGAACCGGTCTGTACGTGGGATCCGAACCCTCAGCGGGAGCGCTGCCACACTCCCAAGCGGCGCACTGTAGCAGTGCGCCACCGGGCCGGCCCCTGCAGTTTTAAATTTTAATGAAATGAGTTTATGGTGAACTTTTTCTTAAGGCAGGATAAAAGATAAAGAGATAAATGTAATAAGTAACTTTGATCCGATTAGACCAGTTTTATTTGTTAAGTAGAGCTTTAAGAATTTAGAAGTTATCTTGGAAAAGGGTGGGGGGAACAAACAGTTAACAAAATATTTAACTCATTTAGTACAAGGAAGTTTTCTATTTAATTCAAAAACACATATAGAGCATCTACCTGGAGGTGAGCGATGTGCTTTGGGTCAATAATGGAAGCCATACCTTGTCCTAAAGAGTTTACGTGAAGTGTCACTTCCTCAAGCAAGATTTCTAACACCCTGCAGACCATATCAGATCCCTGCAATCTTTCCTTATCACACCCTGAACTCCTCTTTTCTATAACTTTCTGCAACTGTCTCCATTAATTTGTTTTGTAATGAATCAATACATGTCTTCCTCAAGAACATTAGCTTCACCAGTGAAGTCCCTGTGTTTTGTTCACTAATATATCCCCAGAAACTAGTACAGTGCCCAGCACAGAGAAATGTTCGACAAATATTTGTAGAATGACTAAACAAATGAATGTCGATAACAAAAAAAGTTAAAAAACTAAGAAAGTAATAAGTAATGTGAGAGAGATAAGAAAAACAGAAAGATGACTGTGTCTAATTGGTAAGAGAAAGATTTACGGAGTGGAAAGATTTCTTTTTTTCAGAATCTCATATTGTTAAATTGTTTCTTCAAGGAGGAGCAGGAGTTGTTTTTTAACAGCTTCATGGAAGTATAATTGATACATCTAAAAAAGCTGCATGTGTTTATTATACACAATTGGATGAGTTTGGACACATGCATACACTCAAATCCATTACCTCAGTCAAGGTAATAAATATATTCATCACCTGCAAAAGTTTCTTTGTGTCCTTTTTCTGTGTGTCTGTGTGTTTCGTTTTTGTGTGACAAGAACTATTAACATGAGATCTACCTTCTTAACAAAATTTAAGTGCAAAATACCGTATGGTCAGCTATAAGCTCTCTGTTGTATAGCAGATATCTAGAGGTTACTTATCTTGCATAACTGAAACTTTAAACCCATTGAGCAAAAACTCCCCAATTTCCCCTCCTCCTAGACCATCAGTGAGTTGAATGTTCTTTATTGTTCATAGTAGGCTTATTTAGATATAATTGACATACAATAAATTGCACATATTTAAAGTGTATAATTTAATAATTTTTGACATCCGTATACACCAATGAAACCATAGCTATAATCAAGATATCTGTCGACCTAAATAAGCATCCTTTTTCTCTTTTGTAATCTCTTCCTTCTGTTCTCCCCTGAGTCCCAGTCTCCAGGCAACCACTGACCTCTTTACCGCCACTCTGGATTAGTTTGCATTTTCTAGGATGTTATATGAATGGAATCATATAGCATGTACTCTTTTATGTCTGACATCTTTTGTTCAGCATAATTATTTTAAAACTCACCAATGTTGTTGCCTTTATTAGTAATTTCTTCCTTTTATTGCTGAGTAGTAAATGTATCATTAGATGGCTATATCACAATTGATTTACCTATTCATCTATTGATGGTCATTTAGGCTGTTTTAAGCTTTTAGCTATTACCAATAAAGTTGCTATAAGTATTCACATATAAGTTAGTGTGTGCATGTATGCTTTCATTTATCTTGTGTAAAAACTCAGAAGAAGAATAGGTGGATGATATCATATATATGTATATAATTAATTTTTTTTTTTTTTTTTTAAAGATGACCGGTAAGGGGATCTCAACCCTTGACTTGGTGTTGTCAGCACCACGCTCAGCCAGTGAGCGAACCGGCCATCCCTATATGGGATCCTAACCCGGCGCCTTGGTGTTATCAGCACCGCACTCTCCCGAATGAGCCATGGGCCGGCCCTGTAATTAAATTTTTAAGAAACAGTTTATTAACATTGTGGTCTCATTTTACATTTCCAATAGTAGTTTATGGCAGTTTCAGTTGATCTACAACCTCATAAAACTTGGCATGATCAGTTTCTTAAATTTTTATGCATTCTGATGGGTATATAGAGGTATCTCATGTTTTTAATTTGCATTTTCCTACTCACTAATGATGTTGAGTGTCTTTCCATGTGCTTATTTCCATTCATAAATCCTCTTTGGTCTAGTGTCTCTTCAAATCTTTTACCTATTTTAATTTTTTTTTTTTTTTTTAAGTTTCGAGAGTTTTTTATATAGTCTGGATACAAATTCTTTATCAGATAAATGACTTACAAAAATGTCTTATCGGACTGTTATTTATATTTTATCCTCTTAATAATAATAAGACTTTTTAATTTTGATAAAGCTACAGTCATGACTTAAGCACTACAGAAGCTATAGGGAATCCTTCCTGGTAGGATAGCTATGTGCTTTTTCATTTACCAAAAGAAAGTGGAGTCATTGCTGAAATCTGAGTTCAAGAGATAATAATTTGAATCTGTGTCACAAGTAATTATGCTTCTTTCTCAGATCTACTTTTCAAACTAGGAAAGTAGAGCAATACTATCTCTAAGGAGTTAGATTGTGCACATTTCCTGGGCCTGAACAATACCCTAGTATTTAAGGCATTCAATTCTGAGTAGACAATCTGTCTCACAAGACATCTATACACCCAAGTATGTTACTGATTTTCAGTTCCATATCTCTGCAGGTTTAATGGTAATAATCCAATAAGGAATATGGTTTGGAAAGAAGTTGGTACCTTTGTAGTTCTGCAGACTTAATGTGGACTATAGAAAATCTATTCCCTAGGCATTTGGCTAATTGCACACTGTCACTGAGGTTAGCATGTCCCTTTGTTCTTGAAAAATCAGTTGGAATAAGCCATTAACTTTCTATTAGACCAGCATTAGTGGATTCAGTGTGTTGATCCCCTTCTGATAGAAAATTTATATGCAATAAATAATTTAACATTGAAATTTACATTACACAGAAATGTCCTGGTGTGATATCCGGGATTATTATCTGGAGCAAGTTATAGGCAAAAAAAAAAAAAAAAAAAAAACCTCTTATACAATAGCTATACACCAAAGATAAGGTTTAGAAAATCACCATTACACGAACATGACATAAAATGACAATAGGCACTATTAATTTGAAAGAAAACATCATCAACTCTCTTATTTAAACACCAACACAAAATTTGAAGTTATATTTGAAAAATCAATTTGTTTTTGGAATTAAAGAAAAGCCAACAAGAAGGAAAATCCTCCCAAAGGATTTTTTTTCTTTAAATTTTTTATTTAGAACTATTTATGCCCGTTTAGCAAAGTTTCAGTTCTTGCCTGTGAATGGGAGCATTGTTCTAGATAAAAACAGGAGAATCAGCATTTGAATATACACCAGAAATATATGCAATAACTTGTGTCAAAGGAAGAGCAAAAACTTAGATGTTACTACAAGAATAAAACATACATACCTTTCTAGATTTAGAATTATTATGGCTATATTCTTTCTTTCATCTCTATATATTTCCTTCCTTTATAGAAGTCCTGCTAAAAATATCAATGACAATCATGGATGATGTATGGTAATGAAGGTAGATTCCCAGAAATGTTTTCTAATCTATGGCTGCTTCTTGAAGAGGAAAATGAGAGGGGAAAACGTATTATTGCAACATTAAGCAATTATGGAAATATTATCAAATTAGAGTGTCCAAAGAATGTTTAAAGTTGGCATAGTAAAATTTTTCACCCTGTCTTGGGTCAAGCATCACTCATTTAGTTCACAATACTTTTTAAACAACATCAGTGTAATTTTCCTCTCAGTTTTCAAGGAGGGTATAAAAACCACTTTCTCCTGGGCCTATAGAGTTTTTTTTGTTTTTTTGTTTTTTTAAGATCTCACTTTCCATTCCCACCAGAATCTAGGCTAAGTTTCCCCAGATCTGACAGAGAATTTCTTGCCAAGTCTCAGAAGTCACCCACAAAATAACTTCCAGAAAAGCAGTGCATCAATGTGTCAAATCAGAGGTTGCAGTGTGGTAGCTGTCATTGGTGACACAGGAATATGTCACCAGCACAGGATCCAAGGAACCTGCATTCTGGTCCTTACTAACCTATGTCAGTTAGCCTTCCATAGCATAATAGAGACACCTTAGAAGCTACCACCTGAGCAAACTGGACATAGATTTATTTTCTTCTCCTCCTCTCCAAAAATCGTAGAACTGAAATAGAGTTGGTAGTGGGACTCCTTGGTGGGTGTTGACCCTTCTGACTGAAATAACAAAAGCATCACCTAACCCCTTGTTATTCGCAGTCCTTTTTCTACAATCCCTGGTATGGCAAGGAACAGTTGAGGTCTCTGTGTGCTTTCTATCAGGAAGACTCCTTTGGGTCTAAAGTATCAGGCTGGACCAGGACCTGGACCAGGAGGAAGACAGCATGGTGCTGGCTCTGGTTCTGACCATTAGGAAAAAAGTTAATGGCAGGAAATTTGTGGTAGTGCCTCTGCTCGCATTAAATAAATACTATTTGTATCTTTCAGTGGGCAACAGGACTGATGCAAATAACTTTAAAGTAGAGACATCAAATATCACCTAAGAGTGTCATGAGATGTCACGTGGAACTAATGAGATAATATTGGGAGAAAGCTTTGAAATGTATGAATAGTAATAGCAATCATAATTTTTGTGGGATTTAAAGTTAACTATGCACTTTAACCTTTCTCTTCTACAAAACAGTGCTAATAATGTTGCCCACACAATAGGATTGCAGTGAGAATTAAGTCATTTAAAACTTATAAAGAATCTGGAACACTGCCTAGCAGATACAGTTTTATTATGTATGTATTATTCATGTTAATGGTATTACTGCCATTACTATTATTCACTGTGACTTGGGGGGTAGGGAGGGGAGCCAGTCAGTATGGGGATCTGAACCCTTAACTTTGGTTGCTCTCGACACCACGTTCTACCAAGTGAACTAACCAGCCAGCCCTTACTGCCATTATTATTAGTTATTTTTCTACTCTCCTACAACATTACTGTCCCAAATACTTCAGGTGAGAAAAACCAAAATGTCTAAGTGCACATTTTCTGTTCTCTCTGATACATCATACTGTTAATAATAGCAATCATTGCTATCATTATTATTAATACAGTTAACATTCATTCATTTAGTGTTAATAATGGGTCAAGCAGAGTGTTGAACATTTCATACACATTAACCCATTTAATACTTGCTACTATCAGATGAAATAGTCTTATCTGCATTTCAGTATGAAATGACTGAAGCCCAAATCTAAAAATAGACTTACCTAAGTCACACATCCTAGGAGATGTTGAGCAGGGGTTTGAACACAAGTCATGTTGCCTAAAAAGCTTAAATTCTTAACTAATTTCCCTACTGTCCCCTATTCTATTATAAGGATTTGTCAGTTTTTCAATTCAATCACCAATTGACACATGGATCAAATGGATGGGGCTTAGAGGACCTCGTATTCTTTCTCATGTCCGAAGCCTGATATAACAAGGAGGAAACTGTGGATATATGGTGCCATGCTTTCAAAAGTCACTTGTCATCCTCAAAATATCAGTCCCACTCCAACATTCAACTCTCAGCTTTGCTGGGGGTAAGATTAGAGGAGCTGTCTTGCGTATTTCAGGATATTAAGCAGCATCCCTAAACTTATAGTCACTAGGTAGAGCACATCACCATCCCCAGTAGCAACAGCCCACAGTGTCTCCAGACATTGCCAAATGTCCCCTGGGGACAAAATTGCCCCATGTTGAGAATCACTGATCTAAAGATCCTTGTTAAAATGTTCATATCTCTTAGGAGTTGATAAGCTTCATCCAATAACAGGAATTTAACCTCAGATCACAAGGAAGGATCAGGTCCAAATTAATTTGGGAAAGATGAGAAATATCAGCTGTGACAGGACTGGCTGGAGGCCACGAAGACAAACTTCAGTTTAAATCAGTTCAACACACATTCACCAAGTGGAGACCAGGCCCTGGGCGATGCGCTGAGGCTGTGAGAAGGAACCGCACAACCCTGACCTTCGGGAGGCACCGTCAGGCTTCCCATCCTCAAAGTTCTGCCTGAGGCTAGCCCTGCCACAGCGAGACCTTCCCCAGGTGGCTAATTCCTGTGATTTTAATTTGCCGACTCTCCACTGTTCTCCCTTTCTGAAACTACCTGGAAGATGGGACCTGGTTTTAAATTTTTAGTAAAAAGGCACAAAGTAAAAATGCATGTTTCCTGAGGTCAGAGCACCACTTATTTCTAACTTCAAAAGCATAGAACTCCACTTGGATAAAAACAAAAAGCTCCTCTGAGACCAAAACCTTAGCAGTCTAAAAGTGTTTCAGCTCCAAAGGTTTCTGCAGCTGTTTCAGGAGTTCTTTAGGCTTTTGCTGTTGTTGTTTTTGATTTGGGGGGTGGGTGTCATATTATTTTTAATAAGCTTAGTTTTCTCACTTTTGAGGGATCAGAATATATGAGCTCAAGTCCTGGCTCTGCCACTATTTGTGTGACCTCAGGCAGATGACAACTCTCTGTGCCTCCATTTCATCTAAAAACTAGGAGGAATAATGTTGCCAACATCATTAAGCAAATTGTGTGAAGGTTAAATCAGCTATTATTTCTTAAGCACTTAGAAGAGTTCCAAGACCACAGTAAGTACTCAGTAAATGTTAGCTGTTGTGATTAGTATTGTTATTATTAAAAGCTAACATGAGTATCCACCGGTGCCTGAGTCTGTGCTAGACAACTTAGATTTGCTGTGTTTTAAACCTTCACAGAAATTCTACCATGTAAGTATGAGTCTTCATATTACTATAGGTGCAAAACCTGAGATTTTAAGATAAATAACTCACCCATAGGCACAGTTAGTAAACTTGCCCAAAGTCCTAGTAAATTATGAACCCCAAAGCCCCAGTCCTCAGCTCAGAATTAGTAATTTAACAAAATTAAAAGTAGAGGAAGAGGGGGCCATTCAATGTTGATCACAGAGCTGAAGAGGGCATTAAATGTAATGATTAAAAAGCAAAGTCTACAGAGACATGCCACCCTGGGTGCCTGCTTTTTGTTGTAAGTTTTTGGCACCTGAAGAGGCATACTTCAGTTTTTCGGAAATTTCAGTTATGAAGGTGAATATGATGTAAAGGATACTAGGAGAAGAGTTACAGAGATCCTTTAAAAAAAATCAATGTGCGTATGTAATCATCAATATTATGGGTTGAATTGCATCCCCCAAAATTCGCATGCTGAAATCCTAACCCCCAGTACATCTAAATGTTTTTGTTTTTTTTTTTGTCTTTTTGTCTTTTTCTGTGTCCGGCAACAGATCGCAACCCTCAGTGTTGCCCCCGTACCGGACCGGGGACCGGCAACGGGATTGCAACCCTCGGCGTTGCTCCCGCGCCTCGCTCAGCCAGTGAGCGGGAACCGGTCTATATGTGGGATCCGAACCCTCGGGCAGGAGCACCGCCGCGCTTCCCAAGCGGCGCACTATCCAGTGCGCCACCGGGCCGGCCCAGTACATCTAAATGTTACCTTATTTGGAAATAGGATTGTTGCAGATGTAATTAGTTAAGATGAGGTCATACCCAAAAGGTGTGGGGCCCTAATCCAATATGACTAGTGTCCTTATAAAAAGGGGAGATTTGGAGACAGACAAGCATAGAGGGGAAATGGTGTGAAGAAACACACTCACAGGGAGAAGATGACCATCTATAAGTCAAGGAGAGAGGCCTAGAACAGATCTTTCCCTCTCTACCCTCAGAAGGGACCAACACTGCTGACACCTTCATTTCAAACTTCTAGCCTCCAGAACTGTGAGACAGTAAATTAACATTTGGGCGACATTGTTTAAGCCGCCCAGTTTTGGTACTTTGTTACAACAGCTCCAGCAAACTAAAACTACCGTGAACCATATCAGTCACAAACACGAGGTTATGGTACAATAACAAATGACACCCAAATCACAGGGTCCTATTCCAACAAAAGTTACTTCTCTTTCACACAGTCTCTGCAGCTCTCCAGGGAGGCTGTTCCCTATGCTGTGGCTCAGCACTTCAGGGTACATCTATCTGTGTCACCTTCCTTCCAACACACTACTTTAAGATTTCCAACAACCCGGGAAGAGAGACTGGAGGGTCTCACACTGGCAATTAAACACCATTTCTACCACTAGCTAGAACATGACCCTTTCCCACTGCAAGGGGGCTGGTAAAGATAAGCATCCTGTGTCCAAGAAGGATAAGAAAACTCCTAACACCCATGCTCGGTACTGGGCACACAAAAGGTAAAGCAGACATGACTTACCTTTAAGGAATTATGATGCAAAGGAGGAAACAAAACTGATAAATGAAAACCAAATGAAAACGAATAATAATTTTTAAAGTAAATAATGCACTAACATTCATTTTAAAAATGCAGAAACAATTCAAATGGTGATAAGCACCTTGAAGGAGAGTAATGGGTACCTGATAATGCATAGTAGAAGGGGAGGGGCCAACTATATAGATAGGACTATCTGGGGACTCCTCTCTGAGATGACTGTCAAGATGACACTTGATAGATGAGGAAGAGCTAGCTAAAGAGCAGAAAAAGAAGTCCCCCAAGCAAAGGCCTTCCCACATTATAATATAAACATTTATAAAGTGCTTACTGTGTGCCAGGAGCTGTTCTATGTGCTCTAAATGTAGATATATATTTAATACCGTTGTACATATGAGGAATGAGAAACAGAAAGATAAGGTGACTTGCTCAAGGTCACGCAGCTAGGAAGCAGCCAAGCAAAGATTCAAACTCAGGCACGTTGGTTCTGGAGACTGTGTTTAACCACGAACCCTAATGCCTATGGAGATGAAGTTTTCTTGTAAAGAACTTAAAGAATAAAATGGAATAAAAGAGTGAAGAGAAGAATGGCTTGAGGGGCCTTGGAAAGTAGAATAAGCAGGGACTAGGTTATGCAGAGCTCTGTAGTTCCTCGCAAAGAGTCTAAATTTTATCTTAAGTGAAATTTGACACCAGTTAAAGGTTTTAAGAAGAAATGTGAAGTGAAATGACTTACATTGTAAAAGACTACTGTACTCTGATAATTTGAGTGAGTCTAAATTGAAATCTGGGAAGCCTCTGTGTTAGCTAAAAAGAGACCCTGTATTAGTTTTCTATTGCTGCTGTGACAAATTAACAAAAACTTTGTGCTTAAATAACACAGATTTATAATTTTATAGTTCTATAGGGAAGTATTCAACAGGTCTTAATGGGCTAAGATCAAGTTGTGGGCTTCTTTCTGGAAGCTCTAGGAAAGAATCTGTTTCTTGGCCTTTTCTGTTTTCTAGAGGCTGCCTAGAAAATAGGCATGCTCATCCTTGGCTCGTTGCCCTCTTCCTCCCACTTCAAAGCCATCAGCACACCGAGTACTTCTCACACTGCTACCTCTCTGATTCCTTTTTCAAATTCCCTCTTCCACTTTTAATGACCCTTCTTGTGATTCCATTGGACCCACCCAGATAATAACTAGGTAACCCGTCCTATTTTTAGGTCAGATGATTAACAATCTCAATTCCATTTCCAGCCTTAATTCCCTTTTGCCATGTAACCTAACATATTCACAGGTTCTTGGTATTAGGATGTAGGCAGCTTTGGAGGGCCATTATTCTGCCTACCACAGGCCTTAAAGACTATCAGGAATGATTGACTTAAAGAAGGTATAATCTTATAATGAATTTCTTGGAAATCATTAAAAACAAAAATGTTAATGACATAGAAAGATAAGATAACATAAAAAGATTTATGTAATAAAGTGCTGGGTAATGTGAACGCCACCATCTCCCAGTCCTGGATTTCATCCAGATAATTAGGTCAACAGGAAAGACAGCTAAAGAAATGTTTGCTTTACTTATGCCAACTGTGAAAGTGCAAGGTGGAAATAGCAAGCATGTCAGTACTCAGAGTATTACTAACCTGGTATCATTGACTTGAATCCTTCCCCATAAGACCTCAGCCATCATCCTCTGCCCCAACTCCACCCTAGTTCTCTCTCAAATGGTCTCAAAAATTTCAAGCATGCCCATTATCTCTTCTGTTACTGTATCTAAGTTTCCAAATAGACTGATGGTCGAAATACTCTCTTCTTAATAACCAAGTCATATTTTCTTTTGTTCTACTGATACAACCCCTTCTGTTTTTCACAACAAAGTATAAAATTTAAAAGTTTATTATCTAATATGTATGACCACCTACAGAACCACCTAGAAAGTGCATTTGCCAAAGTATTTATCAATCTATCTATAACTCTCTATTACAACACAAATTTTCTCTCTGATCAGAATCATCCCTACTTCTTACCTATTGCATGTCTTCCTAAATTTAGCTCCCAATAAAAAGCTGTATTTCTCCACATTCTTTATTCCAAATTAATATCAAAGTAAAAAAGCTTACATACAACACTTTTAGTATGACTCCATTATGAAAGTGTGCTTGTGTGTGTGTGGTATGTACATCTGTGTTCAAAAGAATCCATAAAGATACGCACCAAGTCATGACTAATAGTTACCCCTAAGCAGGGAATATTGATGATAATCAAGTTCTCATACTTTCCTTTTTTTCCAAAATACATATGTACACACAATCTCCAGCTTACAGTGGTTCAACTCACAATTTTTCGACTTTAGGATGGTATGAAACTGTTGCAATATCAAAGTGCTTTGAATTTTGAATTTTGATCTCTTCCCAGGCTAATGGTACAAGGTGCATGAGATATTCAACACTTTATTATACAATAGGCTTTGTGTTAGATGATTTTTCCTAACAGTAGGCTAATGTAAATGTTCTGAGCACATTTAAGGTAGGCTATGCTATGATGTTCACTAAGTTAGGTGTATTAAATGCATTTCACATTTTTGACTTAACGATATTTTCGACTTACAATGGGTTTATCGGAACATAACTCCACCACATGTCAAGGAGCATCTATATATGAAAAGAAAGAAAACTCATTCCCATCTTAAAATAAAATTGTATCTTAAAACGATTAGAGGTAATTGTTGCATGACTAATCACACTTCATGGCATTGCTGATAGACCCCCACTCTACTATCCCTTGGTCACAGGTCACATTGGACTTCATTCTCAGAGGTGTGAGAAACGCAGACCCCAATAAAATAAATAAATAAATAAATTTATGTTGAGAGCTAATAAAATTGCCATCAACAGGTAAACAGAATTCCAGTAACACCAAAACTCAATAAGGGAAAAAGAGTCCATTTTTGCCTCATTCATTCTCTGAGGAAGACTGTACCTCATTGATTTTTTCTCCTCATTGACTAATGTTTGCCTGCTCATTTAATTTGAAGTTGTGGAGCTGGAAAGTGTATATTGGTTATTTATTTTCTGTACTCATTTTCCCCTTCAGTTTCTTAACATTAACCCTTCTTTTTACTATCGTTTTAACTGCTACCTAACACCTGAAAGTGAGATGGTGTTCACCAATGCTTGATAGAGCTTTTAATGCAGAGCCTGCAAAATAATTTTAAAAACAGAATACATGGGCATATATGCTCTGTGACCATTTCTTCCTAGTGTACAGGACTCCCAGCATTTCTTTGTTTCTTAGCTAAAAGTTAGGTGTACAGGCTTTTGCATTTTAAGGATTTTACGGACAGATGTTGCAATAGCAGGCACATTTGGGCAACAAAATAAGACAAGCTATACAAGACCACAAAAGGGTGACATTTATTGTCACGGATATATGGTTATAAGAATCCTCTTAACAGACTAGCCTTCAATTTTTTCTCAGCTTTATTAAGCTATAGCTGGCAAATAAATTGGATATATTTGTGATGTTTTGAAATATGCATACATTGTAAAATAATTAAATGGAGCTAATTAACATATCTATCATCTAACATACTTATAATTTTTTTGTTGTGAGAATATATAAGATTTACCCTCTTAGCAGTTTTTAAATGTACAGCATAACATTATTAACTATAGTCACTATGCTATACAGTAGATCTCCAGAACTTGTTCATTCTGCTTAACTGAAATCTTGTACCCTTTGCCGACATCTTCCCATTTCACCACCATCCTCTGGCTCTGCCCCAGCTCCTGGCAACCACCGTTCTACTCTCTGCTTCTATGGGTTCAACTTTTTAGATTCCACATATAAGTGAAGTCCTGCAGTATTTGTCTTTCTGTACCTAAGTTATTTCACTTAGAATAATGTTCTCTATGTTCATCTACACTGTAGCAAATGACAGAATTTGCTTCTTTTTTAAAGCTGAATAGTCGTTTATTATGTATACAGTTGTCCTTTGGTATCCCCATAAGATTGATTCCAGGACCCCCTCGCCATGAATACCAAAATCTGCAGTTGCTCACTTTCCTTATAAAAAATGGCATAATACTTGTATAAAACCTACACACATCCTCTCATATACTGTAAATCATCTAAAGATTATTTGTAATACCTAATACAATGCAAACACTATGTAAATAGTTGTTATTCTCTCTCAGTTTTTTATTTGTATTTTATTATTGTTTTATTATTATTTTTGTTATTTTTTATTCTTACTTTTCAAATATTTTTTGATCCACAGTTGGTGGAATTCAAGGATGTTGAACCCACAGATACTCAGGGCCAAATGTATATACCATATTTTCTTTATCCATTCATCCATTGATGGGCACTTAGGTTAATTCCATATCTTGTCTATTGAGAATAATGTTGAATAATAATGAACATAGAACTACAGATATCCCTTTTAATTTCTTTTTAGATACCCAGAAGTGGGATTGTTGGATCATATAGTAATTCTGTTTTTAATTTTTTGAGGAATCTTCATATGTTTTCCATATCACTGTACTAATTTACATTCCCATCAGAGGTGTACAAAGGTTTCCTTTTCTATATATCCTTACCAAAACTTGTTATCTCTTGCCTTTTTGACAATAACTATTCAATTAGATATGAGGTGAAATTTCATTGTGATTTTAATTTGCATTTCTCTGATAATTAGTTATGTTGAGGATTTTTTTTATTTACCTGTTGGTCTTTGTATGTTGTCTTTTGAGAAATGTCTATTCATGACCTTGGATCATTTTCAAATCAGATTTTTTTTTTTTTTTTTTTTTAACTATAGTGTTGTTTGAGTTTCTTAGATATTTTGGGTATTAATCCCTTATCAGACATTTGGTTTGCAAATATTTTCTCCCATTCCATAGGTTTTCTCTGCATTCTGTTGATTGTTTCCTTTGCTGTGCAGAAGCTTTTTAGTTTGATGCAATCTCACTCATCTATTTTTGCTTTTGTTGCCTGTGCTTTTGAGGTCATCTTCAGAAAAATTATTGCTTAGACCAATGTCAAGAATCTTTTTTCCCATGTTTTCTTCTAATAGGTTTACATTTCAGGCTTATGTTTAAGTCTTTAATCCATGTTAATTTTTGTATATGGTGTAAGATGAGGCTCTAATTTCATTCTTCTGCATGTGAATATCTAGTTTTCCTAACAACAGTTACTAAAAAGACTATTCTTTCCTCATTGTTTGTTCTTAGTTCCTTTGTAAAAGATCAATTGACCATAATGCTTGGACTTATTTCTGGGGTATCAGTTCTGTTCCACTGGCTTATGTGTCTGTTTTTATGCCAGTATCATGCTGATTTGATTACTATATCTCTGTAGTATGTTTGAATCATGTAGTGTGATGCCTCCAGCTTTGTTCATTTTGTTCAAGATTGCTTTGTCTATTTGGGGGTTTTTTGTTTGTTTGTTTCATACAAATTTTAAGATTGTTTTCTGTTTCTGTGAAAAATGTCCTTAGAATTTTGATAGGGATTGCATTGAATCTATAGATCACTATGGATAGTATGAACATTTTAACACTATTAATTCTTCCAATCCATGAACACAGGATATCTTCATTTATTTGTGTTTTCTACAGTCTCTTTCATCAAAGTCTTTTAGTTTTCAGTGAGTAGATTTTTCAACTCAGTTAAATTTATTCCTACATATTTTTTGTAGTATTATAAATAGGACTTTTTAAATTTATTTTTCAGATAGTTCATTATTAGTGTATTAAAATGCTACTGAGATGTGCATATTGATTTTGTATCCTGCAACTTAAATGAATCTGTTTATTAGTTTTAACAGCTTTGGGTTTTGTTTTGTTTTGTTTTGTTTTGTTTTCTTACTGGTATGCTTTGATTTATGTCTCTTTATCTTTCAGATAACTACTACAGGTTTTTTCTTTGTGGTTACCATGAGACTTACATAAGACATAACAATCTATTTTAAGCAGATCACAACTTAGCTTCAACCACATACAAGAACTCTACACTGTATTTCACCTCCCCTCATATTTTATGTTATTGATGTTATAATTTACACCTCATATATTGTGTATCCATTACCACATATTGTAGCTACAGTTATATTTAATACTTTTGTCTTTTAACTTTTATTCTAGAGTTAAAAGATATTTATGCACTACCATTACAGTATTAGAGTATCCTGAATTTGACTATATATTTACCTTTACAGTGAGTTTTATATTTTCATATATTTTTATGTTGTTAGTATTCTTTTGTTTCATCTTGAAGAACTCCTCTTAGCATTTATAGTAGTGATGAACACCCAGAACACCCACAGCTTTCGATTATCTAGGAAAGTTCTTATCTCTTGCTCATTTCTGAAAGATAGCCTTGCTGGGTATAGTATTCTTGTTTGGCAATTTTTTTCTTTAGCACATTGAAAATATCACACTCTCTCCTGGCCTGCAAGATTTCTGATGAGAAATCCACTTATACCACTTATAGTCTTATGATAGTTCCCCCTGTATGTGATCAATTGCTTTTTTTTTTCCGCTTTAAAAAATTATCTCTTTTTCTTTGATTCTTGAGTATTTGATTATAATGTGTCTCAGTGAAGATATCTCTATGTTTATTCCATTTAGCATTCTTTGGGCTTCATGAAAATGAATGTTCACTTTGCTTTCCAGATTTGGGGAATTTTCTGTCACTCTTTTTTTTTTTTTTTTCCTTTTTTCTTTCTTTTTTTTTAATAAAGTAGAAGGATTTATTTTTAAATGAACAAATAAGCAGAGTACTTCACTTTGTGTAAACCATACAGTTTTATCTTTCACATCAGAGGAAAGAAAAAATATATAGTTTAAATTGCTTCTTTTATATATAAAATCTAAAAAGACTTATAAGAAAAAAATATATAAAACTGTTCTCTTTGGGAACTTGAAGTGAGCAGACTCAAATGCTGAAGGAAAGGCTAGCAATAAGCCTCAGGCTACTCTAAATCTTAGGCTGAGTTCTTATTGAGGCTAGGGTCACAGTTGCTTCACGATTTGAAAAATTGATGGAGCAGCCTGACCAGTTATCTTTACACAGTGATTCATTACAATTTTATTTATTTATTTACTTACTTACTTATTTTTATTGATTATACATATTCATGGGACACAGAGCTGATGATGTGATATATACTATCAGCATGCCCACCACCTCAACTTGCAATTGTTCCCCATATTCCCCACCCAAGCTTTTCCCAACCCCTTTCCCCCACACTGCCCACCTCTGGCAACCCTAGGTCTGTTCTCCTCCTCTGCAAGTCCAATGCCCCAATATGGTCTTTCTTTCCTTCCTTCTTTCACTCTTAGCTCCCACTTATGAGTGAGGACATGCGGTATTTTTCCCTCTGTGCCTGGCTTATTTCACTTAACATAACTTTGTTCAAGTTCATCCATGATGCTGTGAATGGCAAAACCACATTCTTTTTTATGGCTGAGTAGTATTCCATTGTGTATGTATACCACATTTTTCTTATCCAATCATCCATCAATGGACAATTATGTTGCTTCCATATCTTGACTATTGTAAATAGAGCTGTGGTTAACATGGGAGTGCATGTATCTCTTTTACATGATTTCCATTCTTTTGGGTATATGCCCATTAGTGGGATTGCTGGACCATATGGTGGATCTATCTGTAGTTGTCTGAGAAAGCTCCATACTGTTTTCCATAGTGGCTGTACTAATTTACATTCCCATAACAGTGTAGAAGAGTTCCCTTCTCTGCACATACTCACCAGCATTTGTTATTCTCAGTCTTTTTGATTACAGCCAGTCTAACTGGGGTGAGATGATATCTCAATGTGGTTTTAATTGGTATTTCCCTGATGATTATTGATGTTGATCATTTTTTCATGTCTGGTGGCCATTTTTATTTCTTCCTTTGAAAAATGTCTATTCAGTTCCTTTGCCCATTTTTTAATTGGGTTATATGTTTTTTCACTGTGTAGTTGTTTGATTCCTTGTATACTCTGGATAATAATCCCTTGTCAAATGTAGAGTTTGCAAATATTTTCTTCCATTCCATAGGTTGTCTTTTCAGTCTGTTGATTGTTTCCTTTGCTGTGCAGAAGATTTTTATTTTGATATAATGCCATTTATTTTTTTTTTCTTTTGTTCCTTGTGCTTTTGGGGTCTTATTCATAAAGCGTTTGCCCAGTTCTACTTCCTGAAGTGTTTCACCTGTGTTTTCCTTTAGTAGTTTTATAGGATCAGGTCTTATAATTAAGCCTTTAGTTCATCTTGAGTTGATTTTGGTATGTTTGTTGAGAGGAACGGGTCTACTTTCATTCTTCTGCATATGAATGTCCAATTTTCCCATCACTACTTATTAAAGAGGCAGTCTTTTCCCAAATATATGTTCTTACTGCTTTTGTCAAAGACCAGTTGGCTGTAAGTATGTGGCCAGATTTCGAGGTTGTGTATTATATTCAATTGGTCTATTTTTATGCCAGTACATTGCTGTTTTGGTTACCATAGCTTTGTAGTATAATTTGAGGTCAGGTAGTGTTATGCTTCCAGCTTTAATTTTTTTTTTTTTTTCACCCTCAGGATTCCTTTGGCTCGTTGGGGTCTTTTGTTGTTCCATATGAATGTTAGGGTTGTTTTTCTATTTCTGTGAAGAATGTCATTGGTATTTTGATGGGTATTGCATTGAATCTGTAGATCACTGTGGGTAGTGTGGACATTTTCACAAAGTTGATTCTTCCAATCCAAGAGCATGGAATGTCTTTCCACCTTTTTGTGTCCTCTTTAATATCTTTAAATAGTGATTTGTAGTTCTGTTTGTAGAGTTCTTTCACTTCCTTGGTTAAATTGATTCATAGATATTTTATTTTTTCAATGACTACTGTAAATGGGCTAGCTTTCTTGATTTCTTTTTCTGCTAGTTGGTTATTGGAAAATAAAAATGCTATTCATTAGTTGATTTTGTATCCTGCAACATTATTGAAATTGTTAATCAGCTCTAAAAGTTTATTCATAGAGTCTTTAGGTTTTTCTATCTATAGGATCATATCATTTGCAAACAGGGACAGTTTGACATCATCTTTTCCTATTTGCATGCCCTTTATTTCTTCCTCCTGCCCAACTGCTCTGTCTAGTACTTCTAATACCATTTTATACAGGTATGGTGATAGTGGACATCCTTGTTTTGTTCATATTCTTAAGGGAAAAGCTGAAAGCTTTTCATTCAGGATGATATTGTGATAGGTTTGTCATATATGGCTTTTATTGTATTGAGATACTTTCTTTCTATGCCTAATTTGCTGAAATCCTTTATGATGAAGGGATGTTGAACTTTGTCAAATGCTTTTTCTGCATTTATTGAGATAATCATATGATTTTTGTTCTTGGTTTTGTTGATGTGGTATATCACATTCATTGACTTGGGTATGTTGAATCATCCTCATCTCCCTGGGATGACTCCCACTTGATCATGGTGTATACTTTTTTTTTGATGTGTTGCTGTACGCTGATTGCTAGTATTTTGTTGAGGATTTTTGCATCTGTGTTCATCAGAGTTATTGGCCTGTACTTTTCTTTTTTTGTTGTACCTTTGTCTGGATTTGGTATCAAGGTAATTATGGCCTTATAGAATGAGTTCAGGAGAGTGGCCTCTGTTTCAATTATTTGGAATAGTTTGAATATAAGTGGTATTAATTCCTCTGCAAATGTTTGGTAGAATTCAGCAGTAAAGCCATCTAGTCCTGGGCTTTTCTTTGTTGGGAGACTACTGATTACTCTTTCAATCCCATTGCATGTTATTATTCTGTTCAGGTTTTCTATTTCTTCCTGGTTCAGTCTTGGTAGTTTATATGTGTCTGAAAATTTATCCATTTCCTGTAGGTTTTCAAGTTTGTTGGCATGTAGTTGTTTGTAATAGTCTCTAATAATTCTGTGCATTTCTGTGATATCATTTTTTTCACTTCTGATTTTTGTTATTTGAGTCTTCTTTTTTTTGTTAACATAGTTAATGACTTGTCTATTTTATCTTCTCAGAAAATTAACTTTTTGTTTCATTGATCTTTTGCATCATTTTTTATGTCTCTACTTCATTTAGTTCTGCTCTAATCTTAACTTCTTTAAATCTACTAACTTTGGGATTAGATTACTCTTGTTTTTCTAGTTCATTGAGATGTAGCATTAGGTTGTTTATTTGAAATCTTTCTTTTTGTCAATGTAAGCACTTCTTGCAATAGACTTTCATTTTATTACTGTTTTTGCAGTATCCCATAGGTTTCAATATGATGTGTCTTTATTTTCATTGGTTTCTTCTGGTTGATCAGGTGCTGTTGAAGTGCTCTATAGAATGCTTCAGTTTAGTCATTGTGTTTTTTTAGCTCCAGAATTTCTTTCTGGTTCTTCTTTATTGTTTCTTTCTCTTTGTTGAACTTCTCCTTTTGTTTGTATACTGTTTTCCCAATATTATATACTTGTCTGTGTTCTCTTATAGCTACCTGAGGTTCTATAAGATTATTATTTTGAATTCCTTTTCAGGCAGTTTATAGATCTCCATTTCTTTAGGGTTGATTACTGACTGGTGCTTTACTTTGTTCCATTGGTGGTGTCTTGTTTCACTGATTATATGTGATCCTAATATGTTGGTATCTGCACATTTGAAGAAGCAGGCCCTTATTTCAGTCTTTAAGACTGGCTTCAGCAGGAAAATCCCTTCACCAGTCCAACCATCCAGAGATTCTAAATGGGTCAACTGATAGAATCCATAGGCAGGCTTGTTGCTGGAGTCCTCAGGAAGGCTGGCTGGTACCTGAGTCAGCAAGTGGATGAGCCTGGTGTCTGGGTCTGCAGGGTTGGCCTTGTAGCCTGATTCTACCAGGAATGGCCTGGTGCTTGTGTTGCTGGGTTAGCCCTAGGCCTTGCATCTGTAGGGGCTGGCTTGGTGTCAGTGTTCACTGAGATGGACATGTCTACTAGGTCTGCAGAGATAGTCCTGGATTCTAGATCCAAAGGGGTCAATCTGACACTGGAATGTGCCTTGAGCCTGGTCCATGGGGTCCAGACTGAAGGTTGGGTCTGTGAATGTTGACCCAGAGCTTGGTGCTTCAGGTGCAGGCTTGGAGGATGGATCCTGGACCATGAGGACTGACCTGGAGCCTGAGTCCATAGCAGTAATACTGGAGCTTGGTTCCATGGGGGCTGGACCAGTGTCAGGATCTTTTGCACCCAGTTCATTCCTTCATCCTGTAATCTATTCTTGATGCTGCTATCAGAGTGTTATTTCTCAAATAGAACTATAGCATTGTTAGCCCTCCATAAAATTCTTCAGTGGCTCTAGATTGCCAGCATCCAAATAAGCATAACTTGTGGCCCAGTTCATAATTTCCTGACCTGCACATTCTGTTCCAGTCAAGTTTTTAAAGTGTAGAGACATCATGCTGAATCTGAGGTCTAGACCAGGGATCAGCAAATCTAGACCACTGCTTCTTCAAGTGTAGCCTTAAAACTAAGAATAATTTTTTACAGTTTAATGGATAAAAAATATACATATATGCAATAGAGACCTAAGTGGCCTGCAAATCCTAAAGTCATTACTACCTGGATTTTTGCAGAGAATTTTCCAACACCTCATCTATTCTTCTTCCTTCAGTGCTGCTGGGACAGATAAAAACCAACATCCCAAAAGGCAAGTGCAGCAAGCCCTCCAGGGAATGGCACTACTGGGCCTGCAGCATCATTTCCTGCTCCCTTCAAAATCATGTCCCACGCTCTCACCTTGAACTTGCCATATCCTTTTGTATTCCATGTCTTTGACCATATTTCCACCCTATCTAGATGAAATGCACATTCCTCAATTCCATTTTGTCTGCCTGAAAAACTCCTACTCACAATTTAAGATCATACATCACCCTCTCCATGAACTAACCCACGCCATACCCAAAGCAAAGGGAGAGCTTTTCTTTTCCATCTATAACTGTTTCTCCTACTCCAATCTGAATTTTGGAGTTCAAGATAATACTAATAATAGCTAAGAGTTAGCATGTGACAGGTTTACTCAATATGATTTACATAAAGTTATTTTATATTCATGACCCATGAAATAAGCACTTCTATTATGCCCAGTGCACTGATGAAAAGAACAAAACCAGAAGTACATGGATGTTAAGAAACTTGCGCAAGGCCACAAGAGTTTAACCCTGCCACTCTCGCTCCAAAGACCACACTCAACCACTACGCTATTCCCCCACACATTAGTAGCTTAACTATAAAAGAATGAGTACATTTTGAGTAAAGCTGGATTGGAAAACAGCTTGGTACTAGAGTCTAAAATGGGGCTTTCTACTCTTTTTTTAACTAACTTACATTGACACAGATAGAGGTTCTAGCAGTAAGGCCTGCTCCCAAAGGCTTACAGGGCTCCCCTCAGGCCATAAGGGAGAGAAGAGAGAAGAAAGGGTGCAGGCAAGGAAATCAAGACAAAGTGAAAACAGAAACGTGCAAGTTTCTATTTTATGAACAGTGTAAACACAGTGATGGAGAGGAAACTGATAAATATGGGTTTGATTAACCAATAAAAATTAAGAGAATATTATAATATCTGTACCTCATGGTTGAAAATAGTCTGAGTTAATGGTTGTGCTGCAATATCCTGAGCTTTAATTTCTAATGGCACAAGTTGTTACAAAGTTCTTTATATTGTGCTGGTATCAGTCCTTCATTTACTTTTAATCATGTGCCCTGGTTCTGTCCTATGGATAAAAAGAAAGGATAACTTATCAACTCCTCCATGTGAGAATTCAAGATATAACAGGCAGTCTTAAATTTGTTCTGCCCTACAATAAATGCCTCTCATTTCTGCATTGTAGGCCACAGTTTCCTGCCTTCTCACTGTCCAGTCATTTTCCTTTGGGCCTGAGCTTGTCTACCAACGCTGTATCTACTCTGTGGTATCCAAAACTGGACACAAAACTGTACTTTCAAAGTCTCACCAGTGTGGAGAAAGCTAAAACTATTACTTCTGCATTGAAGAAGATAGTATTCTTCTGTTAACACAACTCACCACTTTATTTTGAGGGATACTGTTGATTCATATTATGCTTCTGGTTAATGAAAAACTCTTGAGTTTTTGAAATGTCTATTTATCTGTTTGTACTTCAGTTTGTTTTTTTAATAGTGCTACTGTTTAGCTGTGACTTACCCAACCTCTACATGTCCAATAATTTGGATGTTTTTTAAAAAAATTAATATAAAGAGCTATGGGTTTATCCCTAAAGATTTTCATTTTACTATATTTACCCAATATTTGAGCCTATTAAAGGTCACTTAAATTTCTGATTCTGTCATATTGGTCATTTTTCCAGCTTCATTTCTCCATACATTTATAAACACATGATGAAGATGCTAATCAATCATTCATCTGCCCATCAACAGAAATGTACCCTGAAACCTTTCTTTAATCAAGTTTGTGCAACTCTAGAACCTAAAAGTTAAGAAACTGCATTTCTTATAAAGATTTCCTAAGTACCTAGATGTCAAACTTTTTACACAGCCCATGCCTAATTAGTGTAAATTATTAAGGCTCTTCAATAGTTACATCAATGCAATTTGTCAGCAATCTGTAACACAATTTGCCATTGCATCTGGCACTGACAGTTGGCGGCAAATGTACTTCATTTTCAAATGATCTGGTGACAGTTCATAACTGTCATTCAGTCAAATCCTGAGTGCATCCCCTGTCTTAAAGTGAGGCATGCTCAAAAATGAAGAAATGGAATTGGCCAATAAACGTTTGGATGCATCCAGAGGAGATTCTAACAAACCATTTACTCTTGGTGTTACTCCTGATATCACTGAGAACATTAATCCAATTTATTATTCACTAAAATGTGCTAAATATTTTTAATATCGAGTTTTCCATTAACAATTTAAATCTTATGCTCATTACTTTGGCTTTTGGTTTTTTTTGGCCTCCTAAACAGACACCTGTTCATTTTGGGGAAAGACAGAGCATTTTTCATTCTATACCAGTAATTTTAAACCTACTTCCACAAAGGTGGAGAAGAGGCGGACAATCAGAAAGTGGTTGGCAGAGGTACGCATGGTCAGGATTTATGGAAATGCTAACGGAAAATTGATACATCAGCTTTTACTGCTTATTTTTAAAACCAATAGATTTTTTTTTTTTTTTGGAGCAGTAATCATGGCATATGAGATGAATTGAGGAAGGCCCTGTGGATGATACATAAATAAACAAGACATTCCCTGCACTCGAGGAGCTCCGAAACTATTAAAATAAAGAACAGATAACACTTGGCAAGTTAATGACAGATGAAGGGAAATACAATAAACATAGCAATACAGGATCTTCAGCACAAAATTAATGGCCAGAGGAGATTCATTGAGGGTTAATGTTATGAGTCAAGAAGACTGAAGTTGATTAATATTGGCAAGATGCATATGAGAAGATTTTTATGGGAGAGGAATTATTTGAGCAAGGTTTGGTGAGAATATTTTAACTTTGTAAAATGACAAATTATATAAGTAAGGAATAATAAAAACCAGCAATTTACATTCCCTAACGTTCCTTCATCAATCAATAAATTATTGATTACAATTGAACAGACATTCTCTAGGCTTTTGTGACAACAAAAGGCCAAGACGAAATACTCTGTCCTCTAAAGAGATTAAAACCCAGCAGAAGAGACCAAAGGAATACATAGAAAAAAAGACTTATGAACAGAGTCAAAGATGAGGTAATAATTACACAAAAATCTGTTAATTAGTATGGAAACTATAATATTAGTGTTGGAGTCAATGGCATGGTTAATACAGGTGGGATTATATTATATACATATTTTTATATTGAAATTTTACTTGAAATATTTACATTTATATTACTCTCAAATTCGGTTCTGTGATTTTAAATTCCTTTGGAACCAGATTCTCATAACATGATCGTTGCTTTACTTTCTTTCTCTTAAAAATGAAGAACTTAACATCACTTGTCTTTTGCATATGAGTTCTTACAAAGCCTTTGTTTCACAGAAAATGTATAATGGGCTGGGACCCTTTATTTTCTGTTTCAAGAATTCTAATTGTTATTCAAGAGTCTCTGTATAATGAAGAAAAGTATTACTCTTTAATCATTGCTTGATGGATTACAATCAGCATGTCTAGACAAAGTGAGTTCATGTTTTTCTCCCAGGAAAATTAGTAAGCAACAATTATGCAGCTTGTCCACGTTTTTGCAAGGGAAGCTTCAAAAGCTTTAGTAGCTCGTGCTCTTGGATGATGACAAATCAATCGATAATAATCTTCCGGCTTTAAATGACTTCAAGGTATTCTATATGCATGCACTTATTTACTACTATCAATGAGAATGCTATCAGATTTCCTTTAGTCTTTTATATTTTTCTTCAAAAAGGAAGAACATTCAGTGTTTAAGGACCTGGAGAATAACTTATTTATGCTGAATGAAGTGCTCCTTTAAGATACTGTTATTTTTGCCTGGTAGTTAGCTTCAGTAATGTTTTTATTTTAAGGCAAATCAATAAGGACACTGAAAAATAGCACTAGATGAATTTTACCTATACTGAGCTTAAAAAACACCATGTATAATACCCAAAAGGTAAATCAATTATTTCTTCTTTTTTCTTTCACATGATTAAGATACATATCTCTATGCTAGGACAGTGTAGGTGGTTAGTATCTGTTTTCCCTAATATTTGAAGGTTCCCTAAGATCTCAAAATCTCAGAAAAGGAACAACAACCATAGTATAAATTTAAAAATCACAATTCAATGCAGTAGAAGGCATAATGAAAACATCAATGTAACCAGTATCTTCGACTGGGTGACTCATGAGGGACTTCATAGAGGAGATGACATTTCAAGCTTTGAGGAATGATTAGCTGTTCTCTGGGTGAACAAGAGGGAGAAGGGAATATCTAAAGATGAGGTAAAAGCATAAAAGTTAAGAAGAGATGATAAACTTTGGCCTATTCAAAAAGAAACAAGTATTATGTTGAGTTTACATATGTCCTGCTAATGAGTTTAGAATTTGTGTTATAGGCATAGGGAAGACAATAAAGGTTTTTATAAACTAGGGACCATGGAGAGGTATACACAGAGAAATAAATCAGGCAAAAGTAGATGAGATAGACCACAGCTCTTATATGCATACTGATAATTTAATTTTTTACAAAGATATTATGAATATTTTATGTCATAACTATAATCTTGATCTTTTTTACAGTCTTTTCATCTTGATTCACCTGATTCACAAAAGATCGATCTTGAAACAAACCAAAAGATTTGGTTCAATACCCTCACCTTCCACATAAAGAAACCAAAATAACAAACCATTACAAACTCACTAAAGTTTCAATAACCACCACTTGTTTAACTCATGAATCTGTGGATTGGCAGTTCTTCTGCTGGCTGCTGATCTGGATGGGTCCACTCATGCCTCTCTGGTCAGCCGCCAGGGTGATGGGGCTGGCTGGTCTAAAATCATTCAGCTAGCACTACAGCTTATCTCGGATCCATGTGATCTCTCCTGCTGCTCAGATACACAGGTTGTGGCTGGGCTCCAAGAGAGCAAGAGGAAGTGTGCAAGGCCACCTGGGACCCAGACTTGAAACCAATCTAACTTTGCTTCTGTGATTCTGTTGGTCAAAACAAGTTACAAGCCCAGCTCAGATTCAAGGAGTGAGGAAATAAGCTGCTGGGTAGGAGAACATACAAAGAACTATGGCCTTTTCTAACTCTAGCTGCCAAACAAAAACTCTATGACCAGCAGTGCTGTTTTCTTTTCTAAGCAACTTATATGTCAGTCTATGCACTGACAAAATCAGAAATTTACTTTTTCAGTTTTAATTGAGTTATATCCCTCCATTTTTTTCCATATTCACCTGGCTAACCTGCATCCTTTTTCTCATACAATTTTTTTAAATGCCACACATAAATTAGTAAGAATATTTGTTTTTATAAATCATTACACACTGCTGTTTGTTAGTCATCATGCAGCTTTGACAAAGGATTTTCAGAAAGGAACATTTTCTGTGTTTCATCCAAGCCTGGCCAATTAATTTGTGTATAACTCAGATCTTATCTCAACAGAGGGAAAGAACAATCTTCCAATCCCTCTGTAACCACCCAAATACAGCCCTCCAGTTTCCAAGGGTGCTCATTTGCAAATGTAAGTAAGGGCATAAAAATAGGAATGCAATTTTTTTTAAAAAAAACAGATTTGGATCACTTTAGTATATTTTTGGAAAACTTTGTTCACTTTATCTTCTTGGCATTTCATTATACTTTACGATCACAAAGTCAACTCTCCTGCAACAAAGCGAAACATGGCTCTTTGAAATAAATGTTGTCATTAACAAGCCATGCCAGGCACTGTGACAGATTTGCAGCTGTAATGAATAACATTTCCTGCAAAGTTCTTCTGTCTGACAGAAAAGCTGTGACATTACTGCAGGCAACAGTGTTGAAAACTAAAAGATTGATTGATGCAAGTGGATAATTGAAACCTCAGTACTGTCACATGCATGTCAGCCTAACAACCAAACCACTACTCTAAGATAATATTTATCATGATACAGCATCTCTAGGAATAAAAAAAGCCACATGTTGAAAAACATGGATTTTATCCCATTAAATATGATTTAGAGGAAGCTATTGTAGACGAGTCCATCAACAGCAGTAAATTACACAGTGCTTAAACTTGCTGTAAAACTCACATTTTAGTTGAAAATTAGTTTCTGCAAAGAAATCCAGTCAAAGTAAGCATTTAACTCTCTTATAACGGCAAAGTGGAGGACACATTTTCTAGTTCATCTGTAATTAACTTTGCAGTGAACCAGCATTTAGGTGGATGAATTTAAGTTAAACAGTAAACAGGATCAGTACCTTGCTAAAACTTTTCTTTTCAGACCATGTTTCTCCATGTCTATTCATGTATACCACATTTTCTCCTAAATACTTGTAATTCTGCATATATAGAAAGAACATATAGATAGAAAGTATATTATGAGCATATGTTCTTATAAAGAGAAATTATCTAAAGAAAAACAGGACATATTTTTGCCTATGGAAACTGCTTCACATTCAACGGTTTAGAGGAAGAAACGGCAATCTATAGCGAGCCAAAGATTGTAATATGTGAATTATCTATTCACACAGAAAAGGTATTGCATTACTCTGTTTCTATTGCTTATAACGAAATACCTGGAACTGAGTGATTTATAAAGAAAAACGAAACTTATTGTGTACATTTTCTGAGGCTAGGAGGTCCAAACTCTATCTGGTGGTAGCGACAGTGACTCAGGGGTCTCACACTGAAAGATGGTGGAAGTAGAGAGAGCAGAGAGAGAGAACAAGAGAGAGACAGATTCTCCTCTTCTTTTAAAGCCCTCAGAACCACCCCTGACCATCATTTTTAATCCATTCACTACGGCATGGTCCTACAATCCAATCACCTCTTCAAGTCCCCACCTTTCAATTATAATAATAGATTTTCCGCCCTCTTAACAGTCACAGTGGAGGCCAAGTTTCTAATACACAAAACTTGGGGGACACAATTCAAGCTTCAGTGAATTTGGGGGGGCATGATTCAATCCACTACAGGTAGGAGCCCAGAAGTCATGCCTCAGCTTTTCCAGTAACCTTGGAATCTTTGGAAATCCATGCCACTCTTCCAAGTTGAAGTTTTCATATACAGACATACATCACATAATGACATTTTGGCTAAAGAGGGACTGCATATATGACACTGGTCCCATAAGATGATAATGGAGCTGAAAAATTCTTATAGCTAGTGACATCATAGCCATCTAAATGTCATAACACAATTTCTGTATTTTTTTACAGATTTAGCGTAGCCTAAGTATACGGTGTTTTAGTCTATGGTAGTGCATAGTGATTTCCTAGCCTTCACTCTCACTCACCACTCACTCACTTACCCACCCAGAGCAACTTTCAGTCCTGCAAACACCGTTCATGGTTAGTACCCTACACAGGTGTACTACTCTTTATCTTTTATACCATATTTTTACCGTGCCTTTTCTTTGTTTAGATACACAAATATTTACCATTGTAAATATTTTGTGTTACAACATCCTACAGTACTGAATACAGTAACATGCTATACAGGTTTGTAGTCTAGGAGCAATAGACAATCCCATATAGACTAGGTGTGCAGTAGGCTCTACCATCTAGGTTTGTGTAAGTATACTCTGTGATGTTCACACAATGACAAAATCACCTAACAACGCATTTCTCAGAATGTATTCCATCGTTAAGTGACACATGACTGTATATAAAAGGTTTACAGTATTCATTAGGGTGAACAACCTGTCATGGTTTGCCCAGGATGTTTCCCAGTTTTAAAATTCAAAGTCCTACATCTGAGGAAACCCTCAGTCCCAGGCAAATAGGGAAGCTTAATCATCCTAGCAGTCACTAACATTTGGGTGTTCTAGATTCTTTTAACACAGTAATAAAAAGTTTTCATTAGAAAAACATATATACATATTCCCAATATGTTCTTTAAAATTTCAGAAGGTCACTGATCCACTTATGAATTCCAGGTTAATAACTGACCTACTAGATTATCATTCCAGTTCTTTCCAGCTGACATGTTGTTCATAATTAGTGAGAGGATCTTCTGTGCCTATTACTAACATAAAGTTTGAATTAGACTGAATAAATAAGAGGATGGGGGCAATGAGTTGTCACTCCAGGGCTTTATAATTCCAATAACATACAGAACAAGGAAAGTGGCATTTGTTTCCAGTGAGTATAGTGGGAAAAAAAATGGTGAAACAATAAAAATACTCTTCAAAATATTTTTAATCAAATTTGCCCCATAGGTTTAGTTGTACTGTTAATGTCAAACATCTTCCAACCTTTTCACTAACTTTCTCCTTCCCTGTTACACTGTCCATCAATGTCTACATTCCCTAAAACCTTTTCTTCTTTTCTTACTTCAATGATGTTCGTTTTTTGCATCTGTTTTACTTAAATTTTTTTCTAAGCTGATATGATACACCCAGATGTTCTTTCCTTTGTCCTAAATTCTTAATTTTGTTTTTCTAGAATCACCTGGGTCACATTTTCATCTTATCTACATCTCTTTCCTTTTGCCCTAACACTGTAAGAAGGTTATAATATATTTAGAGTTCTGGAAGGGTGTCACCATTGATGCTGCCACCTGAGACTTCAGATTATGCACACAGGTCTGTAATTTTTTTACTGAAGCCTAATTTTAAATCTTTATTTAGATTCTTTCTTACTCATAACAAGATTTAGGTGAAATCCAAATTCTTAGGCACCCAAAGCCCTTAGCTTGCCTTTGAATCTCCCACTGCTTTCTACATTGCTCTACTCAGTCACAGTCCCGAATTCAGTGTGTATTTACCTACCCCATGCCTCTGATCCTGCTGTTCTCATATATCTGCTCTTTAAATACTGCTTGGCCTTTAAGTTTGAACCCCCATGTGGTTCACCCATTTAATAAATATTTATTGAGCACCTGCTATGAGCCAGGTGCTGCTATAAAGTCAGATAAAAGAGATCCTGTCTTTATAGAGCTTTGTTTTGGTTTGCTTTTTAGCAGGGGAGATGCTTAGTAAACAGTGAACATGATAAGGAAATAAATTATATAGCAATAGCAGTTTTAGAATATGATAAGTACTGTGAAAAAAGAAGAAAGTAGAGCAGAATAAAAGGGATTGGTAATGTCAGGAAGGCAGGATGACAGTTCTCATTTTAAGTTAAATAAATAATTTAATTACATGAAAAAGTGGTGCATTCCTCGTGAAGAGTCAAACTTTGTACAAGACTAAAGGAGGTATGGATATGAAGATATCTCTTTATAGATTTGTAGAGTTTGTTGTCTTACAGAGGTTAGAGCTTGAGGATGCTCGCATTATGCATTTTCAGACAGGGGGATGGCTCATTGAGCAGCTTGTCTAGGACAGTTTTTAAGATCTCACCTAGCAGCAACATTTGCTGTCTCACAGCTAGACTGCAGCTGCATAGGAGCTCTTTATTCTCTCTAGATGGCACCACACCCTCACTGGCCCCCACGCTTCCCAATATGTGGCCAACTTTGCCCAACTCACTCCTGAATCCAATGGACTTAGATTTGGTGCCACATGTCCTGAAGACCTTCTACAGCTCATCTTCCCCATTTCTCCCACTCCTCAGTCCTCTACCCATTCCTCCTTACTTTCCACTGTATGCCTTTATGTAGAAATTCATCACACTTTTAATTTTTATTTATGATTAGCATGTTCATTCTTACAAATCATGATATTTCTTTATGCCTTTGGCCCAACCTATCACTTCTCAAGCCACCTCCCACCTTCTCCCCCATCTCTAACATCCTTGTGTTTATTCTCTCCTTCTGAAAGTTCAGCTTATTTTTATGGTCTTTTCTTTCTTTCCTTCATTCCTTCCTTCTTCCCTCTTCCCCCCACCCCCACCCCCTTCTTCCTGGCAACCAGTTATGAGTGAGAACCTGCAGTATTTCTGTTTCTTTGTCTGGCTTATTTCACTTAACACAATTTTCTCCAGACTCATCCATGTTGCTGCAAATGGCAGAATTTCATTCTTTTTTATGGCTGAGTAGTATTCCATTGTGTATTGTAGTGTATTGAATTATGTCCTGCCAAACTCACTGAAACTTGAATTATGTCCTCCAAATTAAAAACTTAGCCCCCACTGTGCCTGTTAAGAGGGTGGGAAATCCTATTATGGTAATTGAAAGGTGGAGCCTTGAAGAGATGATTGGATTGTCGGACCATGCAGTAGTGAATGGATTAAAAATGGTGGTCAGGGGTGTGGTTCTGAGGGCTTTAAAAGAAGAGGAGAGTCTGTCTGTCTCTCTCCCTGCTCTATCTGCTTCCATCATCTTGCAATGTGAGACCCCTGAGTCACTGTCACCACCACCAGATGGACATTGAACTTCCCGGCCTCAGAAACTGTAAGCAATCAATGTCATTTTTCTTTATAAATCACCCAGTTTCAGATATTTTGTAATACACAACATAAACAGACTAATAACAGAAAATTGGTACTAGAGAAGTGGGGTGTTGCTTATAACAAGTATTTGAAAATGTGGAAGCAGCTTTGGAACTGAGTGTTGAAGAGAGGCTAAAGGAATTTGGAGGAACAGGCTAGAAAAAGCCTAGATGGTGGTGAAAGTTTAGAAGACAAGAAAACAAGGGAAAGTTTGGTATGTCTTAAGAGACTGGTTACATGGTGGTGAGCAGAATGCTAATAGAATTATGGACTGCAAAGACCCTTCTAAGGAGGTCTCAGAAATAAGGAGTTTTTCAGAAACTGTGGCAAAGATCACCCTTGCTGTGAACTGGCAAAGAACTTGGCTGCATTGTGTCCATGCCCTAGGACTTTGTGGAAGTTGGAACTTAAGAGTTGTGAACCAGAGCATGTGGTGGAAGATATTTCCAAGCAGCAGAACATTAGGAAGCTGCATGGCTACTTGCAAGAGCCTATGCTGAGTTCTGGCAGCAAAGGCTTGACATGAAGCCAGAATTTGAAAGGGAAACAGAGTGTAAAGATTTAGAATATTTGCAGCCTGGCCATGTGGGAGAGAAGCAGAGAGCATGCAATGGTGCAGCCCAGCGATCCTTAGCTAAGAATATTAACACAAAAGAACAGGATAATCAAGAGAAGGGGGAAAATGCCCTGAAGGCATTGCAGAAGCCTCTGGGGACAACCCTTCCATTTCAGACCCAAAGTCCTAGGGAGACAAAATGGTCTTGGGGAAAAGGCACAAGGCACCCTCCATGGGTTCACTGCCCAGAGCCACCTTGAGAAGCTGCTTCCAGCACCAGCACCCCAGCTGCTCTGGCTGCTCCAGCTGTGGCTAAATTGGCCCCAGGTGTGGCTGGACCCACAGCTTTGGAAAATACAAGCTGGAAGTCTTGGCAGCGTCCACGTGGTGTTAGGTGGGCTTCTTAGAATGGACCCAGAGTTTGAGAGATTTGTATCCCATGTGAAGGTGTAAACAAAAGGCCCTCACTGCAGAAAAGACTCAAATAACAAGGTAGGAAAGATAGCCTGTCTCTGGATTTCAGACTGTTCCTGTCCACAGGTAGTCCAGGATTTTCTCAAGAGTCTGATGAAGACCTTGGCTGTTTGCTTAATGTTAACTTGGCATGGGTTTAGCAACATGAACTTTACTGAGGCTGACCTAACTGTACTTCAGACAGACAAATGTTGCAGAAGCAGCAAGCAGCCACAAGTCACCCTCCACACAGTATCATATTTTGAGAGGTCCACACAGCTATCCACTGACATCTATTATACTGTATTTCTTATATAACAAAAATAGTAATTTGTCTTCATTGGAACATGTTGCTTTGCCTCCCATGGATTTGTCACCCCTTTTTCCTTGGGTGATGGAGCCGCCAAAGATTACTCAAAGCCCATCTCTTCTGAGCAGTGAGAAGCCCCAAAAAGGAGTTAATCTCCCAGAACCCTCAAGAGCAAGGCATTCCTTCCATTTGGGAAATTAACCCCAAATTGGGGTTCTCTTCCTGCATTTATTCTCCATACCAGGAAGTTACAAGAAGAGAACATAGGTGGGTTTTTTTCTAAGTATAGTTTAACAAGTTTAACAGTAGACACTCCATAATGCAATTTTCAAGAAGTTAAGTTGATCCACCAACAAAACTGGATCTTAGCAAACTTTCCTTCTCCATACATCTGTTTCCCAGTATCTTTACGTATCAATCAGTAACCTGTCTGTCTTTGAACCAGCAACCTTGCTGTGTTACAATTCTTTATCTTACAACAGAGACTATATAGCCTGGGGAAAATTTCCTATCCTTTGCAAGGTCAATATTTGAAACTGTAAGGCTTTGGAAAACCAGGCCCTGTGAAGTACATTTGTTTCATGCATTCTTCACAGGAATGTACATATTGTACCTACAGTGGAAATTGTTCTCTTCTCCCCTCCTCTGTGGACTTCCTGAACACCTTAAATAGTGTCTGAAACATCATGGCCTTTAGTCAAGAAACTTATAATATAAATTAAGGCAATAAATTCAATCCCCAAAGATCCCCTGTTGTTGCTTTTTAATTTACTGTTATTATTATCATGAACCTCTTCAACCAGAAGCCCCTATGGAGCCAGACAGGAAACTCATGGAATAATGTTTGAATCCATGACCAATAAATGAATCCATGACCAATAAATCAATAAATATTGCTGTTGTTCTTGTTTCTCCCATAATCAGAATGTATGGGTCTAAGAAGAGAGGGGAAGAAGTGGGAAAAGCCCCCCTCAAGATGCCACATAATAACCCTCACATTTTTTTTTCTTTTACTATTAGTTTAGCTAGTATATAGAAATTTTGGTGCCAAATAGAAAAATGCTCTCACCAGAGATCCATGGTCATTCCATTTGTCTGGATGCTTCAAATTGCCATTTGGCTAACTGGCATTTCTCATGCCACTAGACAAACAGGAAATAACAAGGGGAGGCATAATAGGGATCATGGTATTTCCTAGGGTGATTACCCAGGTTTTAAATAGAAAATAGGATTTCTACTGCTGATAGAGGGCAAAATAGATTGAAATTTGGAGTCCCTTGGCATTTTTTTACATAACTGTTAAAAGAAGACACAGCAGTCTTAAAGGTAGGATAACCAAAGGTTCAGAACCCTCAGGCATGAAGATGTGCATCATGACAATATGAGATAAAGACCCCTACAGATGCTAGTAGAAAGCAAGGAATGTAACGGAGGAGGAAAGCCACAGATTCAACAGTGGCTTTAAGACCTGTTGCAAAAGGAGGCCTGTTTCCTCCTTGCTTTGTTATGCTTGTGTGTGTGTGTGTACACGCACATGCACATATGCGTGTGCACAACTTGTCTTCTCTTTCTTATTGTACATGACCTGTGTTGGTGGTGGGTAAATTCACCATAGGCTTCACAACATCACAACGGGAAAGTGGACCAGAACAAAGTGCTCATCATTCATATATTTTGAAATTGAAGTTACATAAAACATTCGACTTTAATTTGTTTCAATTTGGAAAAAAATGGTATGTTTTTAGTTATATTGATGGGGCTTTTGGTGTCTTTGTGTGGATGTAATGAATTTGAGCAGACAAGGTCTGAGCTATAAGGCGCATCTGTTGTTTTTTCTGTTCAGCATGAGATCTTGTGTTGACAACATCACTGCCATGTTTTCATTTGGGGAGAAACCCCTCTTCTGTTGCAGGATGTCTAACAGATCTCTCACTTCAGTGCTCTGCCCTCTCCTGGACAGCAGAACATGTGACCCAGGTGAAACAATCAGACATGGAAGACTTTGAGCATATGTAACAACGTAACGTTACACACCTGGAAAACAGCTGAAATGATTGTTCATGAGTTTCTCCTTCTTGGATCCCCAGAGCTGTCTCATTCCTGACTTTTCTCTGGTTTGGATGTTAAGCTTTTCCTTCAGTAATGTAAGCTATTTCTCACCTAGTTAATTCCTTTTTAAAAAAACAAGAGTTGCTTTTTGTTACTTGTTGCTAATGAACTCTGACACACTCATCTCACCTGTGTATGAAAGAAAGTCTGTTTTATACAATTACCCTGAACCCGTTCTTAATGAAGAGGTCCACCCTGGAGTATACTACAGCAGTCCACACACTGGGAAGAACCACATGGGAAGCAACTTCTCTGGCGTTTTGTCAGCCTTAATAATGGGTGGAATTCTTTGTGCCCATTGAGGAGCACATTTTTGACATCAATCTTACTCTTTATTTTATTTATTTACTTGGTGGCTATTCAGTATAGGGATCAAACCCTGTACCTTGAGGTTATTAGCACTGTGCTCTAACCAAATGAGATTGGCCAGCCCCTTACTCCTTTTCTTAAGGGGTATGCATTCCTCTTCTTAAACTATTTGAAATCATAGAATTATTGAGAATGATTGATTGGGTCTCCACCTCCATGTGTTGTCAGACCCCTCTCCCTCCTCCAGATAACTACCCACTCCTAACACACTTAGGAGTGTGCCAGTGATAGCATAGCTGTTACTGTCAGGTGGCAGCAATGGATCGTCAGCAACAAATCACTACTGCTGTAACCGATGCCTCCATCATCACCACCACCTCCACCTCCACCATTGTTATCTGATTTATGAACGCTTTTGAGATCCATTACTTTAACAGCTTTAGTTCTGGAAACTCACTCCACATTATTAACTAGTAAAGATCTTAACTACTTCCCCACTAATTATTTCTTCTCTGTTCACCTAGTTTATATCTACTAAAACTAGTCAAATTTTTCAGTAAGCTCTCATCTCTGGGCTGCAGCTCTTTACCTGTTGCTGGGGCAGGGTACCTTTGCTGAAACACCCTGTGAGGTTGACCTTCCTATGCTAAGCATCCAAAGATATTAAGTGACTTGGATCTTGCTTTTCATTTTAACTGCATAACTATTAAAACTATTCATTCTGGCATCCCCCTGTTGGCCAATGAGTATCTTTGGATCCATCTTGAATATCAATAAACAAGGAAGGGAACTGGTGTCCTTATTCTACGGGCACTGTATCCATGACACAAGAAGCCCCTATCATAGCCCATTCTTAATTGCATCTTGACTTGTGGACAGAGTCCAGAGAAGGCAGAAGTTACATCTGCAGAGGACCTAAGCACTGTAAAGATTATTGGAAGTACCCACATATAAGTCAAAAAAAAAGTAAGTACTACAAAACAAAGTTTAACTGAATTTAATTTTTTCCATTATTATTATTTTGTCCTTGTTTCCAAAAATTGTTTTGGAACAAAACATGGACTGTCTGCTCTATTTAGTTCATATATAGGATGATCATTAGACTCTGCCCCCCAATCCTGTTTTGCCAAATCTCAGATGCTTTGATGATGATTTATGTTAAATGAAATAATTTCCTATAGCAACTTACTCTCCAATTTTTTTCTTGTTTAGAATTGATCTGATCAGGAAATTTATAAATCTGGATCTGAGCAAGTTGTCCATAACTGAGAAGTTTTCCAAGAACACCTAGAGTGATGCCTTCTCTCCTGGATGGAAAATGCTCTAATGTAACATGTAAAGTGACCTCTTACCAGTGATTTTTATATTCTGAATATCTACTTTTAGAGAAAGAAATGGAATTTGGATGAATCATTTCTAGGATACTGCTTTGGGGAGTAATGTAGCTGAATGCACTAGGTAGAGGCAATATATTTTTCCTAAACTTCCTTCACCTTCTTGGGTCAGAGGAAAAATATATGTCCATTTGCTGTGGCCTCTGTCCCTTCTTCAAAGGCCCGAAATCTAATACAGTACCCACAGCATTTTTTCTAAGACAAAAATATCTTCTTCCATGCTAATACTACACTCTATTAGTTTGTAAAAATTATATCCATTCACAGAGCAGAATTCTCCTGATGTTGGACACCTGTGTCCCTATCACTGGTGGGGGTCCTTTTCCCCCCATAAGTGACTGCAGCTGTGAGTCATCCCACAGTGCTCTGCATTACCCCCTCCCTGCTCTTTCCCTCCATCTGGGCAGTGACAAAGGAGGTGAGGAAATATGAGTCACTAATGCTATGGTGACAACTCCTAGCCACCCTCTCTCCTTCCAGAAGGTAGGACTTTTGCCATCTGAGATGGCATGTACCTCTCTACTAGATATGGTGTCAGTGCACACAGGTGGCTATGGGACAGAGCATGCACATTTCTGATACTTAACCCATCTGTGATCAATATGGAAAGTATGATCCACATGGAGGCCATTTACTCTAACCCATAATTTCTAATTTCGCCAAAGACATTTGTGAAGGGTTATCGGACCTTCTTCACAAGGAAACCTCTAGACAAAGTCCTTTAACTTATGCATGATATATCACTTCAGTGATAAATATTAAGTTTAGAAATAAAATATCAAGCTGCACTATCAGACAGGCCATAACTGGTAATTAGATTCTTTTCCCCGGAAAACTCCTAATATAGCTGCACACCCAGGCTATCCACGTAGGTGTCAATATGCTATATAAAAGACCTGTTTGGGTCCTAGGTTTCACTGAATGACGACTTCCCCCAGGTCCACAGGTCAGTGCTACTTCTCTCTTCCAGAGCCAGAGGCCACTCTCTGTGATTCCTTATCTGATAAAGGGTCTTGGTACCTGGACATAAGCCTTGAGCCAAAAAAGTGAGAGGCATGGTGATTTAAGTCTGATTCTTGACTTTCCACTCACAGTAACTGATGAATCCCCACAACATTTATAATTATCTAAGGTTTGTTAGATAGAACCAGGAGGCAGTTAAATAGTGGCCGTCAAAAATATATATCCATGCCCCAATCTTTGGAGCCCTTGAATATTACCCTATATAGCAAAAGAGTGAATATTTCCTTCTAAGGCAAAGATGGGATTAAATTATGGATTTTGAGAGGAGACATCTATCCTGGATTATCTATTTAGAGCTTAAGTGCAACAACATGTATCCATATAAGAGAGAAATAGAGGGAGTTTTGACATGAACAAAGAAAAGCAGGAGGCAATGTGTCCACGGAGGCAGAGACTGGAGTGATGTGGCCATAACCTGGGAATGCTGAGGCTGGCACCAGAAACTGGAAGAGAAAGGGAACCGATTCTCTCCTAGAGCCCTGGAGGGAACACGGTCCCGCTGACACCTGGGTTTCAGACTTCTGGCCTCCAGAACTGTGAGAGAATAAGTTTCTTTTGTTCGAAGGCACCGAGTTTCTGTGATTTATTACAACAGCCACAGGAAACTAGTAAAGGAGGTAAGAAGTCTTTCCTAGATTTGTGCTCACATTTTGTTCAGAGATATTTTGTTCCATATCCTTCAAGAGCACTAGAAAAGACATTGGACCGGTGACAGTTTCCATATTATCCCTCACAGTAATTAAAAGCTCTCATGTTTTGCACAGGTTCGCTAATACACAATTCCATCACACAACTGCCTCATCCGAATAAGCCAGCACCTCCAAATAGTCTATGCTCCCCAATGGGGGTAATGGGTGGGGATGTCAGGGCTATGCTGAAGCAACTCCCAAGCTGAAAAATTCATCTTACAGGAGTTTTGTTCTTCCTTTTCCTCTTCTGCTAATAGAAACACCTTAAATAAAACAGAGTATCACTGGCACCCAACAGGCAAAGACACCCTCACCTTGAAATATTATGTTTGTTCAGACTTAGATAAGTTTTTCCAGTCTTTAGAAATATATACCCATCCCAATTATGGCAAATTTCTTCAAACCACAACAATCAGTAATGACTGAGCTAAGTAACACTGTTAACTAAGGGCCACTAGTAATAATGCATTAAGTCATTCATCTCTGACAAAAGGACTCTCCAAAATTCCTTCCCACAAGGTCACAGGCACTCTCTCTGTATAGTGCAGCTCCCCTTTCAAGCAGCCCACATTCTACTTGAGAAGAAAGAATACAATTCCCACCCCCATCCCACAGCTCCTTTTTCTAGCTCTTTCCATTCCTCAAGTGTCAGGGAATCACCAATGTCAAAACTGCTGATATTTCAAAAGCTGGTCCTCTCCTCCCCTGCCATGACCTGCATGCTGAAATATATTAGGAAGTTCTTCCTGATCTCCTGGCTTGCATTTGACTGCACATATTAGTACACAAGGCAGATATATGTAGTTTGGCCAGATACCACCTCACTGTGTGTTCCAATATCAACAACATACTAATTGTGAATTTGTCCCAATTAGTATACCTCTTCTCAGATGTGCAGAACCTGGGCAAAGACCCACACCAGTGTTAGCCATGTGTCAAAACTACAGAGGTCAAGGCCAAAAGTTGAAGTGGATTAGTAGAAAAATGAAGTCAAGACATTGGACGCTAGTTGCTTTGACTTTTCTAAAGGCCAAGGACTCTGTTAACAGCTGGTCCAGAGTTTTACCCAATATGACTGGAGTGTTACCAATGGAAGGGTTCTAGAAAACAAGTTCTAACATCAAATAAAATAAGATATTGGAGGGTCTATGGATACATAATTACTGAAAAAAAAAATTAAGCTAAGGAAGAAAACAGAAAAAAGTTAAAATGACATAATCAAGGAAAGGTAAAAAGCCTGTTGTTATGGCATCATCTGCCACAAATTTAAAGCAGCACTTTTCAAATGTTAATATTCATACAAATCACCTGGGAACCTTGTTAAAATGCAGATTTGATTCAGTATACCTGGGGTCAGGCCTGAGAGGCAGCATTTCTGACAAGCTTTCAGGGGATGCATACTGCTGGTCTGAGGAGCACACTATGAGAAGCAAAGCTTTATGGCATGTGCAAAAGTCTGAAATAGTGCGTTACCTCTTTCCAGTTAATTCTGACAGTACGTATGCTGCTCTTGGGTCTTGATCAGTTTAGTGGACTCGACTATATGCTTATCTATAAGCCTAGAAGAGCAATATTGAAAGCAGATGCCTTAGGTCGTCTGCCATTAGATTTCCAATTATGTAGGACTCCTTCCATTAGAAGTTGTTATATTACAGGATCTCCCTGACCAAGCTCTCTGGCTAATCAAACTGTACTCTGTGACTTGTGCCATAAGGTGGATGGCTAATAAGGTAAGATATTACAAAAGGGATTCATACTGGTCACAAACCATCAGCATGAGTTATCAACAAATAAAAGAAGGGGAATCTCATTGCTCTTCTAGAAAGTAGCCATTGCAGCATCTGGACCAATGAACTTATTGTTCTTTGCAGAATTGGTCCTACCAAAGCATTGGCTAGAGGCTGTGTCTTGCAGGCACATACAGGGAAGAAACTGAAATTAATTTTGATTCAGAAAATAGGAAATACATGTAAGAGTTTATAAAATGCTAGGCTACTCAGCATAACTCTCCAAATTTTATATATTTCTATGGAAAGGGGCCAAGATGCTTTAATCAAGGACTATATTGAACAGAAATTTGATTGTGTTTTAAAATTCAAAGAGTTTCTGATTTTATGTCAAACCACTATTGCAATAATCAGAATTCTGAGCCACTCACAGTGGTTTGGTGCCATCCCAAGTGAGCTTGATTTGTCATTGATGCTAATCTAAGTAAGCAAAGCAAAACACTGAAAGAATGAGAAAAGTTCAGAACCTGACACTAATCCTTCCTACTGGGTCAGACCTAGTGGAGAGTTGTGGGACAGAGTATGACAGAGGCTGTTTTTGGGGTAAACAGTGTGAAAACATTCTAAGTTTCCCATATATTAAAATAGTATTATTATGATTATTATTTTTACTACATTACACATGTCACTTTTCCTATAAAATGTAAATTTGTAAATATTATTAACAAATTTTGAAGTGAAATATCTAAGAGAACAAAACTGAAGCTCAGATGTTAAGTAATTTGGTGAAGAAAAAAGGCTAGTAGTAGACAAAGCCAGATAGTGAACCCAGATCTAAGTCCAGTTCTTTTTACATTCAGCCAGACGAACCTTCTATGTAGCTTATCATGTTCAACAAATGAAATCAATCCTGCTAAGTTTGTAATGAGGCAACGTTACTTAATGTCTCCATCCAGACTTAACTAAGACAACCCAAACCTATTGTGAATATTTAATGTATCTGTGCTGCCTTTCACACATTTATACCACCGAACTCCTCTTTGCTAGGAGCTATAGTGATGGGCCAAAGTGGAGCTGCTGCATTTGCATACCTGAGATATAAGTTATGCAACTTCTGGAAACATACAGACATCTGTGATGCTGCCATGTAAAGCACAAAAAAATATTCTTACTAACTACAAAATCTTAGAAGCATTTCCAGTCCAACTGGTATTGTTCAATATATGTAAAGATCATACCTCCTAAAAACCTGCATAAGCCATGAAACGAAATAATAACTGATCTCTAATTAGCATAATCAGATAAATCAGTTTTTTTTGCTCATTATTAGTCTGGGTTCTCTAGAGAAACAGTAGTAATAGAAGATATATATTTATATATATGAACAGACAGAGAGAGAGAGAGAAACAGAGAGAGATTCATTATAAGGAATTGGTTCACACAGTTATAGAGGTTGAGGATCTGCAGTTGGTAGACTAGAAATCTGAGAAAGCTGATGGTATAATTCCAGTCTGAGTCTGAAAGCCTAAGAACCAGTACAGCCAATGGTGTAAGCTCAGTGCAACAATAGGAAGAGACTTATGTGCTAGCTTAAAAATAGTCAGGCAAAGAGTAAATTCTCCCTTTCCCCACCTTTTGTTTTATTCAGGCCTCCAATAGATTGAATGAGGCTCATCCATATTGGGGAGGGCAATCTGCTTTACTCTTCTACAAATTCAAACGTTAATCTCATCCAGAAACACCCTAACAGACACACCCAGGATAATGTTTAAGCAAATACCTGGTCACTCCTTAGCCCAGTCAAGTCAACACATAAAATTAATCAATTTCAAATCTACCACCTGTCAACTGGGCACCTACACACATCTCCTTAAACCATACTTCATCTCAAAAAAAAAGACAAAAACAGGTCATAATTCCATTTTACATGATACAACTATCCTACATACAACCAGAAATGCACTAATCCTTTCTTATAAGAGAGGGTAAAGATCTTAAGTAATGTTTATTCATCTTCTTGCTGTCCTATAACTTAAATATCATGGTGCAAAATTAACAATATTAAAATATTATGATGTAAAGTCAGTACACTGTATGTTACATGATAAGGAAATAAAAGGGGAAAGAAAACAAAGATATTTGCTATTAACACACACACATAACATATTCATAACAAAATAAAGAGAAAATGCTGATAACAAGCTACAGTTCTTATTTCTGTAACTGGCCACAGGGTGGTAGCTGGTATTTCTCATACCTTCTTCTGCTACCCATTCAGCATTCCCTTCGCTTTTATCAAGTACCTCAGTTGGTCATGGCTCTTTACCTAGTGGAGTTACCTAAGCCTTACCCACTAATAGAAAACAATCATAGTCTCATAAAATGGTACTTTCTTATTATTTTAATGATTATGTCCCTCAGGAGTATATGACAAAGGAGTAGCAATGAAATACTCTAGTTTCTGTTTATGTCCGTTGGAATTCTACAGTGATTTGTGTAGGTCGTCATATGAGTGTATGATGGGAGAGAATAAGGGAGAAAGGTAAATGTCAATACTTTTACAGTAATCAAAAATTATCTTCTAAATTGTGGACTCATCCCTTGCTTTTTTATCTATTTCTCAACACAGCATTTTCCTTCTTTTCTAAGTTCATCATCTCTGCTTTAGAGTTAATAGCAATGTCCCTTTCACATCAAATCTTTAAGAACTCATTATATGGGTCATCATTGTGTGCTTTGGAGAATTCAACCTTCCTGAACTGTGAGTCAATTTTATCTCTCAATATCTATGCAAAACAGTTGCTAAATGCTAATAACATAGAAAATAAAACATATTCAATCATCATTTGGAATTTTGTGTGAGAGAGACCATGAGTGAAAATTTAAATCCACAAAACTGTTATGAGCTCATATATCTGTTCTGCTTATAATTATCATGATCATTGTCCACTACCACAACAATCACTAGGAACAGATATTTAGTAATATATACTCATTAATTGTTTCCAGATACACTTTCTTGACCTTTGAGTGAAAATAACGCCTTCCAGATGTATTGACTATGGAGAAAAAAAGCTGGGAAGATGGAGAGCCTATGGTTGGTTGTTTGGGATGCAGAAAGGCACGTTTTCAGAGTTTCATTTAGAAGAACCAATGGTGAGATAAAAAAAATCAAATATTTGCTAATATGCATCAAAATGTGTCAGACCATGGAAAAGATTATGACATACTGAGTTGATGTCACTGTTTATTAAGAGGAGGTGCATAATTTAACATTTTCTACTAAAATTGTATTATAAAGAAAACAAGAGTTACTGAAGAACAGCCATCAAGCTCTCCTGGAATTATTTCCTTTTTCACATAATCCAGACTGCTTACCATCACTCTTTTCTGACTCATCAGGGGAAAGTCTTGCCCTTTTCTGTTATTGTCATTGCATAAACTTTAATTAAATGTATTCAATTATTGTGTAATAGGACAGGCTTTATTAATAACCGTTCAATTGTGATGAAAAAAACGCCTTGCTTGATAACACCATCACATCAAATTTAGGAGAAAAAAAAGAGAGACTTGACTCAAAGTTATGATTTAGCATAAAGAAAAAACTGATGTCCTCATCATTTCATGTCTCATTGTGGAATAGTAGTACCCCCTCTCTAATTACCACCACTGAAGGTGTCACCAGAAACTGACATTATGAATAACATGACTTAATAAACCTCCAATCCACTTCAGTGACATTGCCCTATCATAATCCATGTCCTTTGAAAAGGTAGATTTCAGGTTTGCTAATGAAAAGCCCTTTCCTTCTTTGTTCTTTGCTCAAGTTAAATTGTTAGCCAACGTTGCATTTTTTTTATTACAACATTATTGCACCAGGTAATGAAGCCCTAGTATGATTTTAATATTCTAACAAATAAAACCAAAGTTCTATTATTTGAATATCTATACTGAAACAAACTCATATTTGATGTAATTAGTTCTTTCACATGTAGGGTCTTCTGCTCAAAGAAAAATGTGAGACATATTCAAAGCTTAAATAAAACTAACAAGTAGCATTCCAATTACTATAATTTTGAAAAGAAAAAATTATTAACCAAAAATAATGTTATTCTACATAAACAACTTTCTGTATACTTCCAATACTTAAACATTAATGAGCCCTATTCTCAATATTCTAACCTTGCAGTTTTAAACAGAAAACTCCTGGGGGAAAAAATTAACACATAAACCTTCTTTCTCCTTCTTTCTTTTATCCAAATATGGAGTTAAGTTTTTTAATTTATATGTAATGGGGAATGAACTGTTTATACTATTACGATGATAATGAGAAATGGGCTTAAAGAATGGGATGTGGAGTTTCAAATAAGTCTTTTTCTCTCTAATGAGCAAATCACTGTTGAATACACTAATCCTCTCATGCTGTCAGATCCATCATCTGCAATTATTTTTTACTCAAGTGAAAGCCCAGCATTAAATTCAAAGCTACAAAAATGAGAAGATAAATAATATTTAACATCTCAAATAAACAGCACATTGATCTGAATCACTGGGTATTTGTTTCTCTACTATTTTAAAATAGGGTGAGGGCACAAAAAAAAACACTCAAATTTTAAAATGAGTCATACTTCTTTACATACCAACTATATAAATTTTGATATGTTATTTAATCTCTGAGATTATATGGTGTCGGTTCTCCCACTGCCGGAGACCGACAAAGCCGGGCTGGAAGAGACCCCGGACCAGCCGGCGGCAACCTCTTATGGAGCTGAGCGGGATGATGAGTGTCGCAGGCCCGATCCCCTCTGCGCTTCGGCCCCGGGGACAAAGAAAGAACACCGAGCCAGGAGAGCAGTCAAAGCCGGAACTCTGTTTATTACAGCAGACAGGGATTTTTATAAGGTACTAGGGGGGGGGGAGCCCTTATCCAATAGGGAGTTGACACACTGCTATCCGGGGGGAGGGGTGAGGACAGGGCAAGCGGGAAAAAAGTGCCAAGTCACTGTACCCCGGAAGAGAAGGCAGCTAGCGACGTGTACATTAGCGCTTATGAAATGGCGGCGGCAAACTTATGCCTTTAAAATGGCTACTGTTGAAAGACAGGATTTACACATGGACAGGCACCTTATGGTGGAAATGCACCGAAATGTGGCCCAACAATATGGTGAATAGAAATACTGGAAACAACATACAAGAGAAAACTGGTTCAAAAATGACTAAGTAGGCTCAATCATTTCTCTCTCCTCAACCACTGGACAGTGATGCACACGGTGTCACATGGTGAGAATGGACTGAGCAAGAGAGACTAACTTACTCACTCTCCTTATAAAGCCATCAGAACCACACCCATTAGTACCCATTAGGCCATCAACTCATTACTCCATGAATGGATCAATCCATTCACTAGGGCATGGTCCCTAGATCCATTCACCTTTCAAAGGCCCCACCTTTCAAATACCATAATTGGATTTCCCAACCTCTAAGCACTCTTACACTGGGGGCCAAGATTCCAATACATGAATTTTGGGGAGCACATTTAACCTATAGTACATGCACTAAGGCTGAATGTAACAATGTGGATAATCTCACTGACATAATAATGAGTCAAAAAAAAAAGCCAGACAGAAAGGTGTACACACCATATGATTCCATTTATTTGTGAGTCCAGAGCAAGCAAAACAAACCAGTAGTGAAAGGAGTCACTGTACTGTATGTAAAACTTCAAGTTATACACTGAAGAATAGTGCCCCTTACAATATTTAGGTTTATTTCAATAAAAAAATATTACAGAGTATAATTTACTAGGAAAATAGAACAGTCATGAACCTTATAGTAACAAAGAACTTTTACTAATCATTCTACATACCTTTGTCTTTTGGTTGACTTTCAAGTATAACATATACAGTCAAAAAATTTTAAAGACAAATAATGCATGTCATGTGCCTAATATAGTGCCTTCTACACTAAAGAGATGATAGCTCTTTATTATACTTTAAAATTTAATGATTTGTTTTATGCAAATAAAATAGTTAATAGAAATGTTTACATAGTAAAGAAATACATAGTACCCTTTGTGTATCATAATATTCTTGAGATTTAGAAATATTTATATTATCATTATTTTCTTAGATTCTCACTAAAATTCTGCAAGGCTTTGCATGTTTTACTCCTGATCTAAAAATGAGATAACTGGGGGTTATATATTCAGTGACCTGCTGAAAAATTATTTAGTCAGGAGTGTAACCCAGATCTGCTGACTTCAAATTGGTTAAAATTTCCATTAACCATGCTGTGAGAATCTACTGAAACATGTAAGTGAAATACTATTTTTCCTGTCATAGATCATGGAGTAAAAATATCCTATCAAGTTCAAATATGCAAAATAATGAGGATTTGCTTCGTGCATCACCTCTGAGCCATCACTTGGTCACCACTTCACTCATGATGCCCAACCCCCTGCCAGTTAACACCCTCGGTGAACATTTAGAAAATGCCTAAATTTCCAGGGATTGGAATGGTTGCTTGTCCTTTAGCAAAGTAGACACTTAGGTAAGCACATGATCTCTGACAGAAAATGTGGAAATAAAGAAATATATTTCCATAGATTCTAGCTCATAGCCTGTGAATACTGAGCACTGAAACTTAAAACTAATTTCAAGGTCACAAGTCATATAAAATTGTTAGGCATTTGTAATAATCAAGATTTGCAGAGAAAACAGATAATAAGATAGGGAAATGACAATATTGCCAGGACCCCAGCATGTGGTGATTTCTTCACTCAACTGCTAATGCTGACATAAAAAAAGAAAGGTCAGATAAAGTTTCTCCAATAATTTCGAATTCTAAGAGGTCATTAAGTGAACCTTCTTGAACACAAAAACTAATAAAGATAATATGGAATTAGTAATATAACTCATGTTACTTATTAGTATTTCCTTCCTTGCCCATTTTTAGAACAGCTTCTGTTTTGCCTATAAATTAATGTCATATGCTTGAAGATAGTAAAAGCCTGCAAATGCTATATTCTCATAGACAGTTTCATCTCCAAATTGAGGTTAGCATTAAGGATGTCTGAATAATACAAAACTGTCTGTGTCACAGAAAAGTGCCTGTGGTTAAAATTCTAAATTCCTGAGTTTTCAGATAATTACAGCAATTTATTGTCCTTAGAATTTGTGTTCCTTACGTGGGCAAATTTAAATTGCTATTTTTCTTTCAGTACAATATGGTATAATTTCATAGCTATTTAAGTAATACACAAAAAAAGCACAGAGAGTAGATAAATGGAAATTGCTAAAAGTAATTAAATAAATAATAATCAAGGCAGGACGCTCAAAGAAAAATCATGTGAAAAAAAGCCAAATTTAGAATCTTTTAAGGCTAGTAAACTAAGTGTTCTCATTTTTTTAAAAAAAAATATTATTTAATATTCCCACTCTCTTTACTGGTTCTGAGAAGTTAGGTCACAAATAGGAAGGGAATAAAGTTCGCCCTCATGATTGTGCACCCTTGACTCTTTAGCTTCTTCAATTTTCTGATGTTCCGAACTGGATTCAAACTTGCTCACTGTGAATGAGATACAGAAAAGTTTACTCCATTCCTTAGAAACTGTGAATTTGGCTCAAAAGTTCACATGAAAAATATTATTAAAATGCAATTCAAAAAGCATACAAATAAGATTGCATAAAGACTGGATAGAGTAATAAACTGAGACTCTTGCTAAGACCAGATTCTCTATTGCACTGGATGCTCCACAAAGACATCAAAGCAAGAGCTGCAATCACAGTGCTTGCCAGACTGGTCAGAGTTTTAACCTCTCTCTAAATGTCGTCCTAGTCCGATTTCTGCATATGAACAGCTCCTCCAGAGCCATCTTAGCATCTAGTTTGACTTATTCCATTGCAAAAAGAATTGCTTTATGAAAAAGAGGCCTCTCTGCACTCCAGGTTGGATGAGAGCACACCTCTCCAGGCTGTGCCTGGGTTACCTAGGTCAGAAGAGAGAGGCTATCTGAAGTAAAGAAAAGAGAGAGAAAGAACTGTACTGAATTCTGTGGGGTGTGGGGGAGAGGAGGGACAACCAGTGACTGCGAGAGAAGGATCCTTAGTGAGTGATGCCACCTTAGAGGTACTTTGGAAGAACCAAATGTCTAAGACATTGCTTCAAGTTATTTTCTGTCTTGGGTACTAGGTAAACTCACTTCTTAAGTTGTCCTTCATTTTTATTTATTCTACATTGTTTAATAATGTTTTCACAAAAAGATAGAATTGTTTAAGGGGACCCAACAAAGACAGCTGGGGGTCAATTGCCTTATCAACTATGCACACGCATTTCTTCCTTTTTTTTTTTTTTCTTTTTTTGACTGGTAAGGGGATCGCAACCCTTGGCTTGGTGTGGTCTGCACCACGCTCAGCCAGTGAGCGCACCGGCCATCCCTATACAGGATCCAAACCCGCGGCCTCGATGCTACCAGCGCCGCACTCTCCCGAGTGAGCCACGGGCCGATCCTGCACACTCTTTTCTAAGTCCCTACTGCACACTTGCAAATTAGGCCCTACCTATTTCTTAAATTCATCTGGTGAAGGTTAGACATTTGGTAATTGTTCCTCTACTGTGAAAGTTGTATTTCTAAAAAGTACTACTGTCGGCAAAACTTGTTTGGCAAGAAAGATCTTTCATAAAATATGGGGTTAAGAAAAAACAATAAAATGGCAATAAAAAGCAGTAAGCAAACTTTTTAGAAAGTATCTGTTTCCAAACCAAACTAGATTTATCCATTAAAACCTGCTTTCGTAGGTAAGTCTTTTTTTTTAATCCTCTCCATCAGGAAACGCTACAGAGTTTTCTGCTGAGACATATACTTTCATGAGTTTTACACTATGCAGACTCAGTGGCAGCTCTAGAATTTCTATATAAAAAGAATTTATGGGCAGCTATCTAGTCAGAAGATAGGGACTTGACTTGAAGCAGGACTTACTGTAGTAAGCACATTGCTCCAGGCACTTATCTGGGAATTGATGGATATGGGGAGAACAGGAGTTATCAAAGTCCCCCAACCCACTCCTTTGACCTCACTGTGGTATAGACTATACTTCTTTTTGTAGTTTTCAAACAGACCTTACTAACACCATTTACATGCCATTTTCCATTGTTGTAGTTGTTTTCCAAAAGTCTCATCAAATGCCCATTTAAGCACTTGGAATCTTCACAAATTACACATGCCCTTAGCCTTTTCTGGCCCTGGTCTTTTAGACATATATTGAAATGATGGAGCATATAACAAATTTATATGCACTGCACTACCTAAGAAACCTAGAAAGATTCATTTCCTGTCTATGTAAGTTTGAAAGGTACAAATACAGGTACGTCTTGGACAACATCGGTTTCCTTTCCTTTTTGAAGACTATACTATATTACTTTGTCCACACTTGCCAAAATGGCTACATTACCATTAGGAAGAGGAGCAGGAGAAGAGGAAGTTCAGCATCCTCTTGCCTAAACTTCCATTACTCTTCTTAATAATGTGCCCTTTATTGTTCTCTAGCTAGATTTTATGCTCTCTGAAGCAAAGAGTAGGTTTTATTTATATTTTTACCACAGTAAATTTTCTAGCACTGGCCTAGGTAAAAACATTATCAAGAGAGAAATATTTGAACTAAGTCTTGGACAAGATACCTAGTTTTACAGGTACACAAGAAAGGAGTATTCCAGAGAGAATGCTGCTTGTGAAAGCTCTGAGATGCAAGGCAGGTGTACTCAGTGGAGTCTCAACAGAGCAGAATGTGGCGTGATTTCCAAAGTAGCCTGCACAACCATTCAATTTAGCTTCTCGGTTTAAAGGACATCTGGTAAACTTTTAAACTATTCTCAAAGAACTAAATTTCTGAGGCCTGTATCTTCCAAAGCTCCCAACAGCAGGAGGGACCACTAACCACCCCCAGCTCTTTGCCACAGTCATTCTTTCTTCTGCCTGCAATGCTCTTCCTCTGGGTGATTTCATGGCCACTTTCTTCTCATCCCTCAGAATTCAGCATACATGTCACCCTGGCATAGACCACTCCAACTAAGCAGACCACCCTCTTCAGTCACTCTATATTAGAAATCTTATGTTACCTTCTTTATATTTATTTGTCAAAGAGTTTTTTTTATCAGCCCCATGCCTCCACCTGGCAATATAATTTTAGCTCCTTAGGTAGAACTCTACACAACTTTTCTTCAATGTAACCTAGCAATGAAAATGGTGCCTGACCCACAATGACACTCTGTTGCAGAATGTGTCCCTGAAAAATTTATATGTTGAAGTTCAGCTCCTCAATATGTTGGTATAAAGAGCTGGGACCTTGGGAAGGTAATTAGGATTAGACAAGGTCATATCCCAAAAGGAGATTAGTGCCACTATAAGAAGAGGCACCATGTGTGGATACAGCAAGAAGGTGGCTGACTACAAGCCAAGAAGAGGGCCCTCACCAAGAACAGAATCTGTCTGCACCTTGATCTTGAACTTCCCATCCTCCAAAACTGTGAGAAATAAATATGTGTTTAAGCCATCCAGTCTGTGGTGTTTCTTATAGAATCCCAAGCTGATTAAGACACACTCAATATATTTTTCTTGGCTAATGTTGAATCACTAACCCTCCTCTGGCTGTTCTGGGCCAATCCTGAACAGAGCAAGAAGATTATCAACCATGTCAGCCTGCAAGCTGAGAAGAACTAATATAAGTCTTATCACCTGGCTCTGGCATCCAGCATGCCAGGAACAAGCTCTGGGCATCCACATAATCACTGACACACAGGCTCTCCTCACCCCACGTTTTACAACCAGTCCATATTACCAACAATAATAATTATTATTATTAGCTAAAATTTATTGAATGCTTACTAAGTGCAAGGCACTGTTCTAAGTATTTTACATATATCATTTCTTTGATCCTCACAACAACCCCGCAAAGTATGTTTCATTATAGTTCTCATTTTACAAGTGAGGAAACTGAGGTACAGAAAGGGGGAAGTGACTTGCCCAATGTCATACACTTGTGTAAGTTTTCTTTCTTTGACTTCAGTTTCCACGAGGGTTGGAACTGTACCATGAACACCTGCCTTTTCTTGGCTGGAAATATTATATATTCCCTTCTGACTCCGGTAGTTCTTGTCCTAGGTGGATAGAAATTTCCTTCAGGACTTTGCATCCTTACCTCAGGAACTCCTCATCCTGCATATCTCAACATAAATGCCATTTCCTCCAAGAAGCCTTCCCTGATTTCCAAGGTGTAGTTTAAGTGCCTAAATTTTCACGTGCAGCCTGTAGTACCCCTATCAAAGCACTTCTCACATTATAACTGGTTATTTATATGCCTGTGTGCTCTTTAGAAGCAGAAACCATATTATTTCATGTATATCTGACTAAACACTCTATCCTTGATATACTCACCCCTAGTTGAGTGTCTAGTACACTGTGAGATGTTCGGTAAGTAAATGTTCTGAGAATGAAGGAATAAATGAATGATCACTACTCTCTGAACACCCATTCTGATGTAAATGGAATGATCTCCTAGTCCCTGACCCTGCCACTAGCCTGTGTCACTTTGGATACCACTTCCTCCATGGCTTCCTTTGTTTCTTTCCTATCTGCTGATTGAATCTCCATTAAAATCATCACTTGATCCACATCTGAGCTCTTTGAAAGATCATCACGTCTTTGATGGAAGAATATATCTTATTCACTACTGCATCCCCAGTACCTAGGACGGTGCCTGGCAAATAGAAATGAGTAAGCAAGTATTTGTTGAAAGAATTAATGAATAAAAAAATAAATAAATGATACAGGCCAGACTTAAGAGCTAGGATAAATTATTCCCATCTTTGTTCTACCAGCCTTGGGTTCCTGTTCTATCTCCACTACCTGTGAAGCTAAGGTTCAAACATACCTTATGTTCAATAGTGCCCTAAAGTAACATCATGAACCTGTTCTCATTTAGGAGAGTATTGAGAGGCATCTGAGATATGATAATATGCCTTCATCTGTGCTTTTAAAGCGAACAAACCCTCCACAACAATTCAATGGCCAATACCAAGCAAGTTGCAGACCCTGAAATTTATCCACAGCAGTCTTCTTATTTCATAAGGCTTTAGACATTCCTGGTTCCTGATTCTCAGCTCTGTCACTCATTTTTGGCCTGGGTTTTCTGAGTCATCCATGAGAATTTAGTTCCATATTTTAAATGCCATTAAAAGTTGACCTTACTTAAAAATGCCCTTTTTGTCTGTATTTAAAATTTAAGCTTTGGAGTCTGACTTAAAACCTCCCAGATATGGTCCCAAACTCATTTTCTAGCTATGGACTCAAAGTTTGCTTTCAATTTACATGACATTGACCCTCAACTTTTAATAAGAACTTAGGTTATATATTCATTCTCTCTTTTTTCATTTGACTTCAGCTAGCTAAAGTAAAATATTTTGCCTTAATTTGCAGCCGTTAAGACTCAATACCAAGCACTAACTGCCCTGACATAAACTCCAGCTAGGATGGTCTTGGTCCTTATGTGGATAGAGGGTGAGATTCAGATACTTTATCCTACTACGAAAGAATCAATATATCAACAACAGAAATACAAGTACGGTGTGTAATAGAAGAAATACAAAGTCATTTTTATTCTCTTTCACTTGTTTGTACAGTGTAAACTAAAGAGGAATTTATTCATTTTTCTCAGTGATATCTCATATAATCTTGAATTATAAATTTTGTACAGAAGGTGGCTTAGTAGTTGTACAAATGACTTACAGAAAAAAGTAGTAAAACAGCTGAAAACTTTTTGCTACATATGTGTATCATACAAAGTTTTAGAGCAGGGAAGCATTATATTTCTAAACTAGTTAATCCACAGTCACAAATTGTGTTCCCTGGGAAACAGATTTTGAAATAGAGAGTAATGAACAGGACATTGATTAGGAATTGCTAATAGGCTATAAAAGGGAAGAGACGGAAGAAGCCTTGATTAAGGAGTTGTCGAACTGCAGTCATTCCCTATAATTTAATTAGCTGACACTACTAGGAGCTCAGGAGCTGGCTGGGGTGGCCCCTCAAAGATTTCTTGAGCAGGGATGAAGGAGCAGGGTCTTTGTATAATCGCATTTATTTGTGAATGTGAGCTGCCCCTGGAAGGACGTATAACTTTGAGCAAAGCAGTCTTCTTCAGCTAAAGCAATCCTTAAAGAGGGCTGATGATTGAAGACCATCCTCCATCAGCATTCCCAGCAGCTGGGGGAACAAGTCCTTCTTTCCTAAAGAGGGATCTAGGCAGTGTATCACCACGTTCACCACAAGTGATGTCACTTATCTGCCAGGGATGTGCTCAGTCAAACATATTATTAACTGCCACTTGTAGGGAATCTCAGTAGTTCTTTATCATGGGACCTTCTAGAGAAATCAGATTTTATCTCTTCCTGCCAAGGAACATTATAGAACAACTTACCTCTGCTGATATATTTGTAGAGCTTTATTTTTGGGAAATGCAGCAAAAGATCAGGATGGCAGAATACCAACCATAGCTACAATTTCAATCAGTTGAGAGGTAGCTATTAAAGGAGTTTACAATGTTAGCACACTAATGTTCAGAGCCCCAGCTTTCTTCCACCTCTAGGCTCCCAGAATGCTGGCAACCAAACATAAACTCTCTGGTACCAAGGATAAAAATGGACTCATGCTAATGTAAATCATCATGATATTTCATAACTTCAGGAAAAAGATAAGATGCTGCCAGAGAAAATAAAACAGGTTTTATACAAAGATCAAGAATTAGAATATCATCAGATTTCTCAAAAGCAATCTGAATGAAAATTATTATCACAGAGGTCGGAGTACAGGACATAAAATAGGCAGGAAAGGAAAACTTATCATAGTATACCACATGGCTTCATTGTAAATCTTGTCACATAATCAAAGTAAGATCAACACTGCACACTGATCTACCCAAAATTACAATGTCTGTACACGTGTGTGCATGTGTGTGATGGACAGAACAATGAAAGAGAGTTCAACTCCTCATCTCCTATAGCTGGATGTCAGTAGGTAGGAACTAAAACTTTTTTTAAATGGGGGTTAGCAATATCACTTAGATATATGTAGGTAAATACCAATAGGATGTCATCCTGTAAAATAAAGTGGAAGAACAAGACATAAGAAGCCTTAACATATTTTACTTTCCTTGGAAAACATCTTATAAAGGAAGGACCACCTTCTTAGCAGAGGGAACTTCTCTGTATGTCATGAGTCTACATCCTCATCTAAAGAGCTGTCGGTCCTCTCTTGAGGTTACAGAGCTACCACATTACCATCACTCTAGCTTCAGTAGTTCCTGTGCAATTTACATAGGATGATTCATATAAATTGAATTTATATTTGCTGTCAGTCATTTCCTGAAGAGTGTGGTCTTTCCACTTGCACATTCACATCTGCAGTTTTTACTGTGTTCCCCACTTTCTGTCACAGCCCCACAGAGTCACCTCCCTCAGCTGCTGCTACACCACCATTGCTTCACTGTTAAATAAACACCAAACACAGGTAGTTTCTGCTCCTCTGAATAATTGCTGCTCTTACCAATACTGATGGCCTGATTAGATTCCAATTACAGCTCTGTTCAGTATGGTACCTAATTTAATTAGAAACACAAGGCTTCAACCACACAAGCTCCCTCTGCTCTTAAAATATCCAGATGGTCTTTAAGGAAAGATGCTCTTCTCCCAACTAAATATATACAGAGTAGATGTGAGTGGTCTGTTTATATTAAGCTCCCAGGTGGGTATGTCTTTTGTATGGGAGGCTAAGAGCCAGTTAGTAAAATAATTTTAAATTCTCAGGGAAAACAAATACTGTCTGGAAAGACCATAGCTACTCTACAGAATACCTATTCATTCATTAACTCATCCAATCATTCAACAAATATTGGTGAAAAGGAATGATGGTCAGCAGGGATAAAGAATCAGAGAGGCATGGCCTCTGCCCCCATGTAGCTCATAGTTGAACGAGGAAATCAATCAACAGAACCATTGATTATGACGTGTGCTGTGATAGTTCTGTGAGAAACATTTAGGCCTTCTTTACTCCCAATTCTAGAGCATAACATTTTCCAAACGTTGAAAGTCGTTCAAAATTCCAAATAAAGGGGATGTGGGGTGGGGGAGAGGAGGATATATTTATTATTTATATTTACTTGCCAGGGCACCCACCTCTCCAGCTAATGATGACATCAGAGAGACGCCTCTATCCAAACCACCAAAATCCTTGCAAATTTGTTGTGGGAGATAGCTGTGGAAACACAGGAATCATCTAAGAAGCCATGAAAGAAAGAAAATTCTCCAATGTTAGGATCACAAGGAGTGTTTCTTAATAGATTGTAAGTCCATGGGCTTCAGACCCCATCCATGTGCATTTGCAACCCTATCTTGCTAATTTCCCCATTCCAATCATGAAGTAGCCTCTCTTATTCTACAACTACATTAGCAGAGGTAAATTGTTCTATAATGTTCCTTGGCAGGAAGAAGTAAAGTCGGATTTCTCTAGAAGGTCCCATGATAAAGAACTACTGAGATTCCCTACAAGTGGCAGTTAATAAATAATGTTCCTTGGCAGGAAGAAGTAAAGTCGGATTTCTCTAGAAGGTCCCATGATAAAGAACTACTGAGATTCCCTACAAGTGGCAGTTAATAATATGTGTGAGCACATCCCTGGCAGACAAATGGTATCACATGTGGTGAACGTGGTGATACACTGCCTAGATCCCTCTTTAATAAAGAAGGACTTGTTCCCCCAGCTGCTAGGAGTGCTGATGGAGGACGGTCTTCAATCATCAGCCCTCTTTAAGGATTGCTTTAGCTGAAGAAGACTGCTTTGCTCAAAGTTATACCTCCTTCCAGGGGAAGCTCACATTCACAAATAAATGTGATTATACAAAAACCCTGCTCCTTTATCCCTGCTCAAGAAAGCTCTGAGGCGCCACCCCAGCCAGCTCCTGAGCTCCCTGTAGTGTCAGCTAATGCAATTATAGGGAATGACTGCAGTTCGACAACTCCTTAATCAAGGCTTCTTCCTTTCCCCATCTTTCACAGCTTATTATCAATTTCTAATCAATGTCCTGTTCATTACTCTGTTTCAAAATGTTTTCCAGGGAACACAACTCATGACTGTGGATTAACGAGTTTAGAAATATAATGCTTCCCTGCTCTAAAACTTTGTATAAATAGAGAGTCTGGAAATTTTCAGTTGCCTTTTATTTGATTTGGTACTGTTGGTAATCATCAGTAATGGAATTAAAAATTAAATAGAATTTCCCAACCTTACATCAAACTTCTGGTGCTAAAGAGGATTTGGGGAGGCTCCCGATCAAGATGGCAGAATAGATGGTCCCCAGTATCACTCTCTCCCACAAATCAACCAATTTACAACTATTAAAAAGCAACAACTGCCAAGGTGGCATTGCTAGAGCTCAGGAGTAGAGGAGGAGAGACCTGTGGAGTTCATGAAGGCAAGAGAAGCCACGATGAGAGAAAGAAAAAATTGCTTTAACTGTTTCGAGCTCTGACCACTTCAAGGCTGGCCCTGGTGAGTACATAGAGCAAGATATGGCAAAAGCTGCTGCTGTGCCCTTCATATGAAGGTGCTTGGAGGCTGCAGGGGAGAAGAGGGCCTTGGTGTCCCCTAGGCCAGCAAGACCACTAGCAGTGTTCCTGTGGACCCACAAAGGAGCATGGGGTCACAGACAACTGAAATAAGGCTCACTCAGAGGCTGGTGAGTCATCATGAAGGACCGGCACACAGCCTACCCCATGGAAAGTGTTTGGAGTGCATGGGGTGGGGGAGATGGGCCCACTTCGGGAACACTGGAGCACAGCATGGACAGTTGATCTGACCTCTAATCAGAACAGGACCACTCAATGAAGACTGGTCAGTAATATAGAACTGCAGGGGTACAGTTTGCTGAAAAGACTCAGGCTTAGACCAGAGTTTCCATACAACACAGGCGTACTGGACCTCACAAGACCTGGAAGTGCTTACAAGCTTAAAAATTAAAACCTGAGCTGTACAAAAAGACTTCTCCAGGGAATCAGCAGCAAAGCAGCAGTTTAGCTCAACCTCAGGGCTCAAGCACTGGTTCCCACATGAAGTTCCTCCATTTTAGAAGTAACCAAGGACAACAAATTAGTCCCAGTAGTTCCAGTGCAGTTTAAGTAGTTAGGGTAGCTAATAATCAAACACAGAACTGAAGGAAAAAACAAAAACCCCACAGATCAAAATTCTAATATTAAAAAGTAAAGATTTAATATTATCAAAGAACATGCATAAAATCTAGAAGGACCAGAAGCTTCCCAGGCTCCCAAGCCGGGATAGGAGAAGGGCCGAGGGCCTCAGCCAGGCCCCCTCAATGTCTGCATCCAGTCCAGCAATGACCACCAGGCCACTGCTGGAAGCACCCAGGCTCCCAAGCTGCTCTGGGGGAGGGGTTGAGGGCCTCAGCCACTCCCGCACAACATCCACATCCAGCCCAGTGACAAGCACTGTCCCACCACTGGAAGCACTACAGGCTCCTGAGCCAGGGCAGTGGGGGCCTGAGGGCCGCAGGCATGCCCCCCCCAACATCTGCTTTCAGCCCAGTGATGACTACAGAGCCACTGCTGGAAGCTCCCCAGGTTCCTGAGCCAGAGTGGGGGTTGCTGAAAGCCTCAGCCACACTCCCTGGACATCCAGCCCAGCCATGACCAAGCCACCACCGGCAGACCCTGGGCTCCCCTGCCACAATTATGGGACTGCCACAGGCCTCAACCATGTCCCCTTCCCTCCTTCCACTTCCTCCCACCCCATCCCTCTCCCCTTTTATGTTTCTTAGAACATAAAATAATAATAATAATAAATACATAAATAAACAAATAGTAAAAAAAAATAAGGAGAATTCAGACTTAGCCAGTTTCAAGTCTTTTCTCCTTTCCCACCCTCCATTAAGATGACCTCTTGCTTGAATGGAGAATCAGGAAGGAAAATGAAGAAAAGAACAATAAGCAAACATTGATGAAAGCTGAGCAGTTGGGGAAAGGTTGGGAGTAGATGCAGTATACATGGACAATGGATGGAAGAGGAGAATTGCAAGGTTTTAAGCATTATTACTAGGAAACCAACCTCCATGATCAAGTGGCATTTATCCCAGGGATGCAAGGATGGTTAAACATACACAAATCTATAAATTAAATACATCACATTAACAGAATAAAAGACAGAAACCGTATGATCATCTCAATAAATGAAGAAAAAGCATTTGACAAAATTCAACATCCTTTCATGATGAAAACTCTTAACAAATTAGGTGTAGAAGAAATGTGCCTCAACATAGTAAAGGCCATATATTAAAAACTCACAGCTAACATCGTAGTCAGCAGTAAAAAGCTGAAAGCTTTTTCTCTAAGTTTGAGAACATGGCAAAGATGCACACTCCCACCACTTCTATTTAACATATTACTGGAATTCCTAGCCAGAACAATTAGTCAAGAGAAAGAAATAAGACAAATGTACAAATTGCAAAGGAAGAAGTTAAATTTTCCCTCTTTGCAGATGATGTGATCTTAAAGATAGGAAACTCTAGCGCCGAGCCTGTGGCACACTCGGGAGAGTGCGGAGCTGGGAGCGCAGCAGCGCTCCCGCCGCGGGTTCAGATCCTATATAGGGATGACCGGTGCGCTCACAGCGCTCACTGGCTGAGCGCAGTGCAGCTGGTCTCAAAAAGGACAAAAAAAAAAAGATAGGAAACTCTAAAGACTCCACCACAAAACTGTTAGAACTATAAAACAAATTCAGTGAAGTTGCAGGATACAAAATCAACATCCAAAAATCAGTAGTGTATCTACACACTAACAAATAACTATCTGAAAAAGAAATCAAGAATACAATTCAGGGCTAGCCCATGGCTTACTTGGGAGAGTGTGGTGCTGACAACACCAAGTCAAGGGTTAAGATCCCCTTTCTAGTCATCTTTAAACAAAAAAGAATACAATTCCATTTACAACAGCTACAAAAATAATACTTAGGAATAAATTTAATCAAGGAGGTGAAAGACCTGTACACTGAAAATTATAAAACATTGATGAACAAAACTGAAGTAGATACAAATAAATGGAAAGATATCCAGTGTTCATGAAATAGAAGAATTATGTCCATACTGCCCAAAGTCATCTACAGACTCGATGCAATCCCTATCAAAATTACAAGGACATTTTTCACAGAAACAGAAAAAACAATCTAAAACTTGTATGGAAAACACAAAAGATCCCAAAAGCAATCTTGGGGAAAAGAACAAAGCTGGAGGCATTATACTACCTGACCTCAAGGTATTCTACAAACCTATAATAATCAAAACAGCACAGTCCTGGCATAAAAACAAACACACAGACCAATAAAACAGAATAGAGAGTCCCAAAATAAACCCACCTATTTACAGTCAATTGATTTTCAACAAAAGTGCCAAGGACACTGGGGAACAATGGGAAAAGGACAGTCTCTTCAATAAGTGGTGTTGGGAAAGCTGGGTATCAACATGCAAAAGAATAAAGTTGGACCCTTATCTCACATCTTATAAAAATAAATAAATAAAAATGAGTAAAGATGTAAATGTAAGACCTGGAACTGTAAAATTACTGGAAGAAAACAGGGGTAAAGCTCCATGACAATGGTCTGGGCAATGATTTTTTGGATATAACCCAACAACTATAGGCAGCAAAAGCAAAAATAGGCAAACAGAATATACCAAACTAAAAAGCATCTGCACAGCAAAGGAAACAATCAACACAGTGAAAAGACAACCTATGTAATGGGAGAAAATATCTGCAAACCATATATCTAATAAGCGGTTATTATATAAAAATATATAAGGAACTCAACTCAATAGCAAGAAGAAAAAATAGCTCAATTAAAAAATGGCCAAAGGACCTGAATAAACAGTTCTCAAAAGAAGACCTACAAATGAACAACAGGTATATGAAGAAAGTTCAACATCACTTATAAGAGAAATGCAAATTATAACCATAATGAGATCTCACCTCACACCTATTAAAATGGCTACTATCAAAAAGACAAAAGATAACAAATGTTGGCAATGTGGAGAAAAGGAAACCCTCACATACTGTTGGTGGGAATGTAAATTGGTACAGTCCACATGGAAAACAGTATGGAGGTTCCTCAAAGAATTAAAAATAGAACTATCGTATTATCCAGCAATCCCACTACTGGATATGGATACAAAGGAAATTAAATCAGTATGTCGAAGAAATATCTGCACTTCCATATTCACAGCAGCATTATTCACATATAGCCAAGATATAGAATTAGCCTAAGCATCCATAAATGGATGAATGGATAAAGAAAATAGGGCATATATATATATATATATATATA